>NC_061119.1:162954706-162987360 GCF_002878395.1 Capsicum annuum
ATGTAATACTCACAACCAATCAAAATGAGTATTTCCATGTCCAACCAATATACCAACCAAGTGAACCATCTGTGAATTTCAACATAAACTACATGCCAATAGAATGAAACATATAAAAATACACCATTGATACTACATTAGGCTTTTTCATCAATCAAGACACAACTAATTTCATATACACAAGGCCAACAATATCATATAGGACCTCACACAGTCACACATAGAAAATGGTATACTAAGACCATCAATTAACATTATTATATTGGCCCCAAAACAGACACAACATGATAATACATTCATTTTTATGGTTAATTTCTGCACCCTTAATATGATTTTGTATCAAAACTAAAAGATAGAAATATAGAATCTATGTGTAAAGAGAAAGCCAATGATACCCATATTTTCTATGTTTAAGTCGAGGTCAAAACGGACCTCCGAAATGGGTTTTTGTAAAATAAAGGTAAAATCATAATTTAATCTTTGAAACATGTTCTTCATATTTTTAGGAGTTTATAGCTGAAAAACTAAGCAAAAACAAGGTTCAAATTGAAGAAAAGACATGTTTAAGCTTTACCAGCAAAAATTCTTGAAAATCCTTTTTGAAATCAATAATCTGAAGTTGTTTTAAAGAAGAAATTAAGAGAAAACTAATAATTATAGTATTGAAAACTTATCCATGTGAAAAAGTATTGTAAATGGGGTTTGAATCGAAGAAATACAAGTTTTAAATCTTCCGGGCCAAAATTTTCAATTTGCTGCTTTAATCCATGTTAAAACAAGAATTAGATGATAAAATTGGAGTAAAGTAGTTGAAGTAGGTGTTTAGAAATTTACACAAGCTTAGAAATGAAAAAAATTACTCAAAAGTATGAAATCCTAAGCTCTAAGTCTCAAAATGGGGGGAAAGGCGAAATATGGGTATATATAAGGTCCAAGTCTTCGTGGACCCCTCAGAATTCATCCAAAATCTCGTGAATGCAAATGAAATATGCTACCCCATCTAATTCGATGCTTTGGACTCAATGGTGATATCAAATTTTTGAAAAAACATCATTTTCACAAAGTTGACCCACAAAACCCAATTTCACAACTTTTCGAATCAAGGATTGAAATGAGATTTAAAAGTCATAAAACTACACCAACCATGTTACCAATCTAAAATTGATGTTCCAGATCTGCTGGTACAATCCGTTTGTTCATCTGACACACAGATCAACAAATATTGATCGATGTCAACTATAAGGCTCTCAAAGCCACCAAAAACTACAATTTCACATAAATCATGCCAAAATACATCAAGAACCATGACAATCATCCCCACATCCTAGAAATACCACAAAGCAACCATGGGGAGGGATAAAATAGTCAAATCACATAAAAATTAATACTTTAAAAAATCACCAAAAAATTAGTTCGTTACATAATGAATGCTCTAAGGAGGGTTTAATTGCTTAGGAAACAGTTTGTATGCCCAAAATAATAGGTGACGTAAATGTAATTGATCGCATTATATGGAATAGGGCAGCAATTTTCAAGTTATTAAGGGCAATAGAACAAAAACAAGGGCAGCAATGTGTAAGTTATTGTGGGCAATAGAAAAAAACAAGATAGAGTGTGGGTTCTTTGGATCCATGCATATTATATAAATGCCAATAGTATTGAAACATTGCAAAACCAAAAGCAAAAAAGTTGTTAAGACAGGAAGATACTTGATGCTAGAAACTGGCTAGAAGGGGCAGGCACTGTACAGACCAAGCTACAAGCATGCAGTTGACCTACAAGGTTCAACACTAAAACGAGCTATCTGGGAATGATGCCTCAGTATCCCAAGATTGAATGGAGTAGACTAGTGCTAGTTCAAGATCAAATCCCCAGACAGAAGTTGATATTGTGGTTAGCTTTGCACTACCGGTTAAACACTGTTGATAAAATCTTACAGTGGGGAAAAACAATTCCTACAGATTGTGTGCTGTGTAAAGGACGGATAATGGAGATTCTCCACCACCTTTTCTTTAGATGTCCTTATTCTACAAGTATTTGTACAGTCCTTTTAAAATGGTTAGGTTACAGAAGGACCATTGGAGGCTGGGATCAAGAAGTGGTATGGCTAACTAAGAGGATCAACAGTAGCTGACCTCAGACAGGAATACTTGGTTTTTGTTGGGCTACTGTAGTTTATCAAATTTAGTCTGAAAAGAATGCTAGAAGGTTTAAGAATGAGGTGAAAAGCACCATCCAAGGACTCCATGATATAGAATTGCAACTCCATATTGCAGGGCAATAATATTCGAAATAGGGGCCATGGCTACAACAGATGAATGTAAATCCTATCTAGCAACCTAATTATATGGCTATGTTTAAGTCAGTTAGCCTAGATATATTGTAAGTAGCGCTAGATTGCAGAGAATAGATCAATAGAGACTTGAGTAACCTGCTTGAGTCTAAAAAGACTGGCAGGTGTGTAAATTTGCCACTTTTTGTTGCATGAAAATTTCCTATTTGACCAAAAAAAATAAGAGCAGAAGTTTTCTCATTTGAAGCATTAGAAACATTGATTTTCTAAATTCTAGGTATATAGTTGCTTTAAAAGGGTGAAATTGAGTAACACCTAAATAACTGTTTTGAGCCTTATAATGGAATTTAAAAGTTGACAAAAAAATTTTCTCAATCACGATTCAAATAAAATGTGGTATTCAATCAACGAACATATAAAAATTCTGTTCTACGTGCAATGATATAACATTAGCACATGACAATAAATAGTAAATATAAAGAAAATCCATTCTTCTTCATCGCAATCGGTGGGTGCAGTCAACATTCACTTCCTTAAAATACAATAAAACATAACATCAAACAAAGCACTAATTATTTATCAAGGAAAGAAGTCTCCAAAAGTGCCACATGCTCTATTGACAAAATGAGAGACAATTCAGGCGTTCACCAAATAAGTAAAATAATCCTATAGAAAATATTCAGTCAACTGTTATTAGCATGAAAAACACTACATTTCATGTAGACACAAATAAGAAACTATTATTTAGCAGCAACGAAAAGTACCAACACTAGACACTATGTAAAACTTTAATCTTTGTTCCATAATAGTTACATCTCTTTCTTTCCCCATATTAATTTTTTTTAATTAAAAAAGCACCTCTTATCAAACAATAACACTATCAAGGGCAATATCTGGGTGTCTACAACCACAACATTTACTTAAAATACTACTCAAGAAGAGCAGCAATGCCGAGTATAATTTAGTTCAATGATGAAGACCCCAATCACTTAAACAAAAATTATTGTTCTTGGGAAGTTCTTTCATAAAGAGATATTGAGAAAAGGCTAAAAAGATCTACAAGCAGATATGGTCAATGTAAGTAATATGTAGGATGTTGTTTCATCTTTGAGAAAATAAATGGAATCTAACAGTTCTTCAAAAAACTATATAGAGAACTAATATTATTAATTTATCGCACGATTGTCTTCATGTTCTTGCACACCTTCTGCAACAAAGGGCTAAACTAGTTTTCAATGTAGTTCTTTTCCTCAACAAGGCAATCACACTTGGTAACCATTGGAGATCTCATCGAGTTATCATTTGAATTGTAAATCAATAAAATGTAACCAATCTTAAACAAAATTTCACCTTCAATTGACATTAAAAAGGATGAACAAAGCAAACCACGCCACAGAAAATCATTAGGATAATGATTAACATCTATGTATAAGATTCTTTAACTCCTTACTCCTTCATAACCCACATGACTCCTCAGATGACTACAAAACCTAAAAAGATTCCAACACACCAAAGAACGACATGAAAACAAAATTTCCTTCTCCATAATAAGGTTTTTCTATTCCCCCATCTCCATTCAGCTAAGTAAACAAAAATTATATCCCAATCATTATAATAACTAAAAGGCATAGTAGTAATAATAGCCCAATGAAACTTTTCATTCAAAAATATACCCGACTTCATGAATGGTAGCGCAATCTGAAAATCATCCAAACATTTTCAAGAATTATTATTCGGACTATATGTTTTGCACTCATCTGAATATGAATTATCATGATACACACTTAGGGTAATACCCACTACCTTAATTTTAATCATCGTGAATTTCATCATATCACAAATAATATGATAAGAAAACACAACCAGTTCTAGTAGCAGCCAATTTCTTAAACTCCCTAATTATGTCCTGATTTTCTTACTAAATTGGAGTTTTTCTTGTTTTTGAAAGAAAAGTCAAATAATACCATAATTACTTTTACTTTTTCTAAAATTAAATATAAAACTCTTTCATATTTGGCTAACTTATTTTTGGAGAAAAAGTTTGGATCTCTTATAAATTAATAATATCATTCTTCTTATTTCATGACACAATAGCATGCACAATGTAGTCGTTTAAAAAGTTTTGTTAGGAGAGATTTTCTCTCAAATAAATTTTATATTTTAATATTAGTTTTCAATATGTAGGTCACTTGATCTAATCATATCAATAATATGTTTTAGTATAGTTTTATTTGTCACCCAATTTATCATTTTCATGGTTTGCAACTTTAGTTTCCACACGACGTCCTCTTAATTTTAAAACCAACAAATGATATCAGAGTCTATAGTCCAAAGGCCCAATGGTTCTAACTGAATACATGTCAAGATTAAAGTTCCAACCAACTTGATGATAATGATTTTTTTTTGGATAATAAAAGGGTTCAAAATACTACATGTGGAGACAATTGTAAATTATATTTTCAACAATCTTGCTATTACATATTTGAAAACAAAACTCATTTTAACCTGAAAGAGCTTCAATATTTTAACCAAAAGGGATCCATCTTTATGCGTTCCAAGCAATAGTGATAAAAATTATGTGAAGAATGGAGATTATACATTTGAAGAAGGTGAATCAGATTTTGTCAAAAAATAGAGCAAAAATGGGAGATTCGTTAGAGTTTTTCCCCTGATTTTCTTATCAAATTTTAGTTTTACTTTCTTGAAGCAAAGTAAAAGTAATTAGAAGGAAAGTTAAAGTAATACCATGTTTACTTTTACTTTTCCTGAAAGGAAAAGATAAATCTCTTCCATATTTATCTATTCTTTTCTTGGAGCAAAAGTTTGGACCTCTATAAATTGAATATCATTCTTCTTATTCCATAACACAATATCATCCACAATGTAGTTGTTTAAAAGTTCTAATTTAGAAAGATATTTTCTCTCAAATAATTTTTATATTTTTAATATTAGTTTTAATTTGTAGATCACTCGACTTAAACCACATTCAATAATATGATTTAGTATAGTTTTATTTGTCACCCAATTTATCGTCTCCAAAAATTTGTAACTATTAACTTTCGAATGACGTCCTTTCAATTTTGAACCCAACAAATTGATGGATTCTAGAGAATCAAGTCTTTTTCTTTAAAAGAAACACAAATCAATCAGTTAATGGAACCCACAACCTTAATAGATTCATAGGATATTTTCATAATATTCATAAAGTAAAGAACAAACAAAACAATCCTTAAGATTGTTTTCAACTGGATTAAAACCCAGCATAAGCCTATGGAAATTATTATTAGTAGATATTTTGAGATGAGTTTTGAAAAATTCAGGGCTAAAGATTAAACAAAGTCCGAATTTTGCAGCATACTTGGATTTCATGAGTGGTTTTATCGATAACTTCACGAGAATTTCATTGATGAGTTCTATTGGCAGAATAGAAAATTTAAAGCTTGAATCTTGAATTGAAGTAGCAGAAAATGAAGCACTGCTAGTAGGTTTACTTTGATTTTGGTGTTAATGGGAGGTTTTAGATTATTAGGATTTTTCCTGAATTTCCTACTTTACCTTATTTTCTATCATAATTAGAATTACTTTTCTTGGTGGAAAACAATTTCCTTATTGTAAAGGATCTTTTTTCTATTAGGTTTCTTCTTTGTCATAACACAAAAGCATCCACACTATAGTCATTAAAGAGTTTTCTTTATGGGGAGATTTCTCACAATAGGTTCTATGCTTTTTAATTAGTTTTTATGTGTAGGACAATTGGCCAAATCATAAATAATATCATGCTTTTTAGATTAGTATTGTGTCATCTGATTTATAGTCTTGCTTTCCAAACTTTATAGTTTCACCTGATGCCTTCTCGATTTTGAACCCAACAAGTGGTATCATAGCCTATGGTTCAATGGTCCAATGGTTCAGATTGAGAACAAGTTGGGATCAAAGTTGCAATAAATTTGATGATAATGAAGATCTTTGTTTAGATACATGTGGAGAAGAAATTTCTACTATATTTTCAACAATCATGTTGTTCCATCTTTAAAGAAAAATCAATTTTCAACCCATACTTATGAGCTCCAAATTTCAACCCCTATTTATTTTTAATGCTTGGGCTCCTTTCAACTCATGGATATACTTTTAACCTATGAGCTCCACTTTTAAACTGTGCTCACTTTAACACACAAGGCTTTATTTTAAACCCTGTATACTTATATCACAGAGCTCCAATTTTTAACCTATATCAACTTTTAATCATGTTAAGCAACTGTAATTTATGAAATTATGTAAAGAAGAAGATTAAGATTCATTTGCTAGAAAATTTAGGCCAAGGGGAGATTTGTTAGGATTTACATTGAATTTCTTATTTTACGTGATTTTCTACCATAATTAGAATTACTTGTAGTCGTGACCCAAACCAGAGCCTGGGCATGACGTTTATCTCAAGACCACCATAGATAGGAGATCACCCTCATTGCCTAACCTCATAAGCACAAAAATAATAATAACAACAATGTGGAAGCCATTTCAACAATAATATGAAAATGAATACATAACTTAATTAAACTAAGAGTCAAAATAATAACCAACCAACCCACATCTGTCCATAATAGCCTCTAAAATCAGAATAACATCTAAGTTGGGAAATGCCCCCGACTATGAAAAAATAAGAATCCAAAAGTACTGAGTCAATAAGGAAATAATAATGAAATGATAAGGCCCTCCGAAGAATGGAGGCTCACCACTTCCTATAATACCCAGCCAAGCCCAAGAAGCTCTTAATGTCGGATAGAGTCATGGGTCTAGGCTATTTCTTAACTTTCTCAACCTTCTATAGATCCACTTTGATCCCCTCACTAGAAAAAACATGCTCTAGAAAAGTCACAATATTCAACCAAAACTCACACTTAGAAAATTTAGCATACAACTTTTGATCCTTAAAAGTTTGAAACATAATTTGGAGGTGATTGGCATGATCCTTCTCACTCCTAGAATACACTAAGATATCATCAATGAATACTATCACAAACAGATCTAGAAACTTCCCAAAAACCCAATTCATAAGATCTAAGAAAACAGTCAGAGCATTAGTCAACCCAGATAACACAACTAGGAACTCATAATAGTCATACCAGGTTCTAAAAGAAGTCTTGGGAATATCAACCTCCCTAATATTCAACTGATGATAACCCAAATGAAGATCAATCTTAAATAAACATCTAGCACCCTAAAGTTGATTGAAAGGTCATCAATCCTAGGAAGAGGGTACTTATTCTTCACTGTCACCTTATTCAGCTGACTATAGTATACACACATCTGAAGAGAACCATCCTTCTTTCGCATGAAAAGCCTAAGAGAACCCCATGGAGAAATACTAGGACGAATTAAACCCTTATAAAGAAAATACTTTAACTTCTTCTTTAGCTCCATTAATTTAGTCGGATCCATTCTATAATAATGTATGGAAATAGGACGAGTATCAGGTAGAAGATTAATTCCAAAATTTGATTTCCTATTGGGAGGAATTCTAGGAAAGATCATTGAAACACTTTAGAAAATTCATTAACCACAAGGACAGATTGTAAAGAAAACTCTCAGAGTCAGAATCCTTAACCCAAACTAGATGATATAGACACCTTTTTGAAATAAATTTCTGATCTCCAAGATAAGAGATGAACCTCCCTTTGGGTACTAAGGAACTCCCCGCCCATTCAGTCATTGGTTTATTAGAAAAGTGAAAACTGACCTTTCGGGTCCTATAATCTAGAAAAGCATCACAAAAATAAAGTCAATCCATCCTTAAGATAACATTGAAATACATCATATCCAACTTTACCAAATTCACTAATGTCTTTCAATAAGAGATGGGCACCACACAACTCTTATAGATTTTTTAGCAATTATAGAATCACGTACCAGAGTAGACACAAAAAAGGGGTCGAAAATACTTTTAGGACAAAAAATAAAATGCATAGCCATATAAGGAGTCACATAAGAAAGGGTAGAACTTGGATCAAACAAATAATAAACATCACAGAAAAAGAGTTGTAACATACCAGTAACAACATCTGGAGATGCCTCAGATTCTTGATGGGTAGAAAATGCATAGAGATAATTTTGGCCAGTGCCGGTACTAGATGAAGTACCCTTTGGCACAAAAATAGATGATATAGCAATCAAAACTTTGTTAGCCCTAGTGGCAACCCTGGTTAAAGAATAATCTTGCTGCATATGACCCAGCTGACCATAATTATAACATTGATTTCTGCCCTCTTCACAATAACCATGGTGAAGTTAATTACAAATCTACAAAGAGGACAAGGTGGGGTTGACTGAGCTCCACTAGCCTGAGAATGGGTACCCTATACCTTAGGACAACGGCTAGCCTAAAAATGATGATTCCTGAGGGATTAGGATAAGGGGCACTAGCTTATGAATACCAACAGTTCTTCTTCTTGATTCACTGTCTACCATCTTTTCCGTTATTCTGATTACCCCCGCCCTGCTCTGAATGCCTAAACTTCTTGTTCTTTCTCTCTTCCATCTCCATTTGTTTCTTCTTCTCATTCGCCACCTGTTGTATATAAACCACAATCCTGGAGATGTCCATATAATTATTCTATATTGTAGCCTTACACTCCAGTACCAAGTCACAGGACAACCCAAAAGCAAACTTCCTCATTTTACATTTTTGGATAGATACCAACTCTGGAGTTTAACAAGATAACTACTGAAATTTTAAGGCATACTCTTTCACACTCATCCTACCTTGCTTCAGATTCACAAACTTCTCAGCCTTGACTTTCCTTAGCTCCTGAGGAAAGAAATAATCAAGAAAGGAACCAAAAAAGTCATCCTATAATACCGGCTCCATATCATCACCCCTCAACTGCTTCCACTCCTCATGCCACTAATAAGATAATTTTTCAACTGATATGCAACAAACTCTACACCTTTATAATCAATAGCATGCATCACCCTAAAGATTTTATCCATCTCATCTATAAACCCCTAAGGATCCTCCATAACCTTAGAGCCTATAAATGTTAGGGGATTCAACCTCATGAACTAGCTAACTCCAGTGACCTTAGATGAAGAAGCAATAAAACTAACATGATCCGACTAATGAGACTGGGATATCACCAACTGAGTAAGCTAATAAATAGAATGGCAGAACTCTGCATTAGATATGTCCCACTAAGGCGAATGATCATATGCATTACCAGCTTAAGAAGGCTGAGGAGGACTAGAAGGGACAGGTAGAACTCCATGTGGAGTAATGCAATTAGGATCAGGGACCCTAGACCGAGTCTGTACTCTATATATTGGGTGTGTCCCTTCCACATTGTCCTAAAGTAGGACAGAATTCCCAGCAGAGTTCTACAAACATCAAATCTTTGGGAAGGAATGATTTGAAATGTAAGGAAGTTAGGATAACATAATGTCATGTCCAAAATCAGTAGAAACCACATGAACATATTTATATATGCATATATAAGATGTTGAGATAGGATAAGGGTAATGAACATGAGAGTTTTAAAACCATTAACCTAGACTGTATACATCGATTTATCGTAAAGACACTCATAGGCTATATGGTTTCAGCTCTCCTTGCTAAAAGGGTTCCAACACGTGTTAGCCGCACAAATAGGAAAAATCTGAAGAAGGGCTCAAGAATCCACGACCCTATCCATTCTAAAATATATATGTAAATTGTAAACTATGCATACGGTAAGAAAGACCCCCACACCAGAAAGCTCAATTTTTAGTATTGATCCCCCTGGGACCTCTACCTTCACAGTGAGCTGCACAACCTCTTTTTTGAAATTTACGAGAGGGCTAAATTGAATTTTTTGTGAGTCGACTACTGACTCCTCACAATCGACTTGCCTGCAGATCAATGCACTTCACAAAATAAATTAGATTTAACAGAATTAAGCAAATAAATAGTTAAACACAAAGTAAAGACACAGAGATTTATCCTGATTCAGAACACCAATATGGTGCCTATTTCCAGTCCCCTTGGGTTTCAAATTTTCCTTAGATCATTCAATGTTGGGATCGAGTACAATGATAGGAAACAAGTTCTAAAGACTTATTTTACTTTTCAGATCTTCAGACATGACTTTATTTTATATCATAAATTTGACTCAATCCTACTCTTTATATAACAATTGTACACTAAATGTTACAAAGCCTTGTAAGACTAAGATTGAGATACTTTGAATTTTATCCTTGAATTTGTGAAACCCATGTCTGTCTTCAGTGTTTATCTTTATAGTCTTTGACTATTACTCTTCATAAGGAAACCCAAGAGATTTCTTGTCAATCAAATATTTAAATTAATTCCTTGATTAAGGATTATAGCCGTATGATATGTCCAGATCAGATATGTCCATATAGCTTTGGATCACATCTATATCAGATATGTCCGTGATCAATTTTTTCTTTTGGTCTTATATAGATTGATACCTTTCCAAATGTGCTTTTGATCTTTTTTTTCTTTTTTTTAGTCATTATTGATATAATTTGTCGAAAATTGTAGGCCAGATATTCTCTATGATTGATTTGATTTGTCAAGACTTATGGGACTAAAATTCTTCTTCTGTTTTTTTCTAATTCTAATTGACTTTCTTTGATGCCATGGATCGTAAGTTAATGTCCTTTCATTCCTGGAGCTGGATTCCTTTATCAGTAGTCTTCAATGTTCTACAAAGATCCACTCATTAGTTTATCATTATTAAAATATTGACTTCTGAGGCTAACAATCTCCCCCTTTGTGATTATGAAAAACAAGAGTAAACATCAGTTTAGTTCCCTGTTTGTCAGCTTGCTCCCCCTGACTTGTAAGCATCTTTGTTGTTCTAAGTTTCTTAGGTATCAGTCGACCTTTGTGTGTTAAAAGTTGACTTGTTCCTCCTGACTGATGGGTGCTTCCTGATTTCTTGATGTTTCTATCTTTCTCCCTCTTTTGGCATAATAAAAAAGAATAGCAGCCAAAAACAAAAAACATAGATAAAATAGCACACGAGATGCAATAGACAAACATGGATAGTTATAATCTATTAACTATGCAGAGCAAAAAAAATATAGCAGATAGTATGATAAAGGTTATCTTAGCACCCATCAACATAAAGGGCAAGACCCCCTTTTGAATAAAAATTTATAGTTCACCATTTTTCCAGGAAGTATGTTAGGGTGTTATGCATACTATGACAAAACTTTTCAAAGGATTTGTACACATTTTTGAAAAAGGAGGAGTAAGAGGTTTGAATAGAGATAGAAAGATCATCATTTGAGAAAGAAACTTGGGATTTGAAAGAGTCCATGCGAGAGAGCACTCAAGAGAACAAATTGACTCCTTATTGGAGACTATCACATGCCAGCCGGACCACACTTACATCAGAGTTTGTACTTTTCCCAAGGTCCAGAGTTTACTAGTAGACTCCTGGAGTTGCATGACACCTTCTTCAATGGATTTGAATCACTGCTTGAGTTCACCATAGGAGAGTCTTTCTCCAATGAGAATAAAGAAAGTTTTTGGGAAAGTTCCTTCAACAAAGAGGCAGAGGAGTTAGAAATAGATTTACTTACCTTTGGAGGTGCAGCCTTAGCATGGGCATACTCTTTCTTGCACCATTCATCTTACACCAGGACATACCTCATGCTGCTAGGCATTCTTGAATCATAAGTTGCAACAACTTCTACAGAGGGATAAGTCGAGAGATCGATTGAGTAGAATAGAAGGATTCAGGTGATAAGAAGCCTGTAAGGCAAACTGGTAAAGGCATGGAATTCTCTTGAACTTTCAAGCATGTACTCACGTATCCTCACATATCTAAGTTGCACAATTAATTTTGATCTTTTTGACCAGACAGTACAACACAAACACATCATGACAAGTGATATTGCTTAGGGAGTCTTTTTGCAAAATTAGAGTGGTAGCAATGATATTGGCCATGATGCAAAATTTGAAATATAAATACAAGAGACCAAAGTTGGTTGACACAGAGTTAGGGTCAGACAAAATTTCTTGGCTTTCTTAAAGGCCATTTTAAAGTCCTTGGTCCAGTTATTATTCATAAAAGGGACCATACCAAAAAACTTAGTATCAAAAATATTTTCAAATAGGAAATTATTCAAGACAATTCTTGTGCCTAGCATAAGAGTATCGAATTCACCAATATCTGGGAAAAGTCAGAGATTAGCATAAAACATACGGACAGGGTCTTCATAAACTAGAAGTCCACAACGGCAAAATAGCAAGGACAAATATTAAAATTTGAAAAAGTGATTGACACTGCAAGAGGCATCTTTTAATAGAATAAGATTGATGATGTGACCGGGTACGATGGAGCAATTTTTGAAGAAGTGGATTTTTTCTTTGTAAGAGTTTGTCTAGAATTGGTGCATCTCTTCTGGAGGGAGGGAGTTAGAAAGATTTGGATGAGGTTTTTTGATAGGGGAGATGAACTGTAAGAGGGTCATCATCTCTTTAGGAGAATGGATTGAGATAAGGATTTGTCGGAGGACTTAGAGAGAAGAACAAGATCATCGAAACAGATTCTAGATATGTTAACCATGGAGCGAGTCATTTTCATGAGTGAGAGAGGAAGGATAAGGTCCTAATAAGAGGTCTAGAAGAAAGAGAGTAAGAGGCGACTTTTTAGAAGAGATAATGAAGGGGCATGAAGTGAAAGAAGACTGATAGAGGTAAAAGAAAAATGCATGGGGTAGAGAAAAGGGCGGAAGAGAAGGCGTGGGAAACGGTGAAGTTAATAAAAACTTCCCTTAAAAAACTCCTTTTTGGTAAAATAAGTAAAATTGGACTAAGTAAAAAGATCTGTGTCCAAAAATATAACTCATAAATCATTAATGCCAAATCTTTTTCTAAGAAAACAAGATCTTTCTTCTAGCACTTGTTTTGTAAAAAGAAAATTGAACTAAGTAAAATTATTTGGGTCCAAAAATCTAACTCATAAATCATTAATGCTAAATCTTTTTTTGAGAAAATAATATCTTTCTTCTAACAATCATTTTGCAAAAAAAAGTCTACTAGTTGATTTTTGGAGTCAACAAACTTTAAGAAAAGTCCACTTTCTACATTATCATGAATAAAATGATGCTTGATGTCAATATGTTATGCCCTAGATGCACAAAATATTTAGATAAACTAACAATACTAGTATTGTCACATATTCTAGGAACATACTCAAAAGACAAATAAAAATCAAGTAGTTGACGCATGATTCATAGAATTTAAGTACACCAACTTCCAAAGGCTGTGTATACTGCTCCAGCTATTGGAGACTCAACTAAAATTTTCTCCTTGATGAGTTATGAACTTGGGGCATCAGTCATGCGATAAAATCTTTCATTAGAATAGAAAATTCTTACAAGAAGATGTTAGAGTTATCAGGAATAATATTAAAACATGTACAGTAAGAAGAAATTTTTTTAAGTCTTAGAATTGTATAAACATTACCCGTTTTTTAAAAAAAAATTAGGGAAGTACTCAATTTTGTATGCCAAGCCTACGGAGCTCGCTTGAGATTATGGAATGCTTTAGAAGTTTAAAAACATGGGTTTGGGTATAACAGATTTTCAAATTTTGGAAGTTGTCTCACAAAATTTTCTTCATGGACAAACCATATAAAGCAACTTAAAACATTTGAGGGCAGCAATAGATAATAGTAATTCGTATTGATTCTGATAGGTACAAAGGCATTATTAAAGTTAGTATCATCTTGGAGGGAATAACCTTGATCTATATATCTGTCTTTACTTTAGTTTCATCATTTCAGATATAGAAGCCGACTTTGAAGGAGGTATAGTCAACTCATATTGTGATGGCTCAGAGATTGTGAAAACATATCTCCAAATTATAACTCACTTACCTATTCTTTATCACTTCATTGTTATGGGTGAAACATCTATTAATGATGTGATATGATGCATATTTTCTTTCCTATTTTTCCCATTCACCAAAGAGATAGATACCAATATTGTCATATTTGATGAGCCATTTTTTTAAGGAGATTCTAAACCCATCGTCACACTGCTGATCGATGCTGAGTGGGTTATACTTAAGTCCATCTACCACAAATACTTTGGTATATTTTTATGAGAAGTTGAGCTTTACTGAATTGACTCTGGTGACATTGCATCTAGTATTGTCACTAAATTTGATTGATCCTTCACCTATATTCTTGAAAGTAGAGGAGATTTCTTTATTTACGGTCATGTATTTGGAACATCCATCATCAGGATCCTATATTTCCTTTTAATGGTTTTCGCAGATATGTTCCTGCAAAATAAGAAGATTAATTCTGCTTAGGAACCCAAGTGGTCTTGGGTCCTTGCGGGTTAGATATTCTTTGTTTGGACTTCTTAACCCATACACCTTTAGTCTTATGCTTGCAACTATAGGATCTGTGCCCTCTTTATCCATAGATAAAATAGATGGGTTCTCGAGAGGAGAAAGAGGCCTTAGCTGATTTAAATGACTCTATTGAGGACCTTGAATTATTTTTGAAGGAATTTGATCTTACAAAACAGTGTCTTAGGGATGTTCTAAAACTATTTATTTTTATTTTTACATCATCAAGCTCTTTATGAAGTAGGTCAATTTCAATTTGACATGCTTCGATTACTATTTTCTAGTTTTGTCGTTCCTCATTGAGTTTTGTTTAAATTATGCTTTGAAGATTTTATTCTCTTGAGCTAGTTTATCATATTTATATATGAATTTTTGAATCTCGTTGGTTATCATATCCAAGTTGGATTCAAGAATATTACAGTTATGACAATCGTGTTGTCTTACATCGCTACATTCACCTATTTCCATAAAGCATATATTGCGGCCTCTGTTTCTTCTTTGGTTTCATCTTCATCACCCTAGGCTCCAAAATTTTTGTTCTTCCTGGATCGCTTTTTTTAATTTTGGACAGTTCTATTTAAAATGGCCAAACTTTCCAAAGTAATAGAAGTATTCATCATTTCTAGTAAAATTATCATTCTTCGTTCCTTGGGATCTTTGTTGCCTTTGTCTTATGATTTTCCTTACTCCATAATTTATGAGAGTCATTCCTTCACTATTAGCATTTTCCAAAATGTCTACTTCTTTGATTAGACAAGTATTAAAGGCTACTAGTTTCTTCTTGTCTTCTTTATGGTACCTGTTTATATAATTGCATTCATATGCAGTGAGTGAAATACCCAAGATCTTGGAAAGACAAATGAAGTGAATGATTGATTAATGATGAGCATTATGTGTATTGTATCCATATTGAATGCTTGTTATAACTTGTTTAAATATTGTTTTGATATGTGACCATGTGTTAACTTATGTCTATACTTACCTTACCCTTTATTCGCAAATGAATGATTCAAGTAGGGGAGAATTGAAACACCTAGGTCTTGAACATTGAGAATAACAACTTTTGGTATCTATGAGTTAGGTACGACTTGGAGCTTGAGTCATACCCATGGATACGTACCCACCTTGACATCCCCCTCTCGTACTTTGTGTAGCATTTTAGGGTAGTATACTTTTTTGATACGACATGGTCACCCCTTGATCATACCTATGTATATGAGACATACCTTTCTTGGTCGTATAGAGTGTGGTCTTATATTGGGAGTGTACTATCTTTGATACAAGTAGTGCATATGGTTGATGCATGAGTCATAGTCTTTATTCATGACTCAAGGGTTTCCACTCGTACCCCTAGAAATATAGGTGACCTAAGAGAATCCTAGGGTATGATTCAAGGTACCACTCATACCCTAGCGTACATTTTCTAAGGAAGTCGTATGGAGAAGTCATACCCCTAGATGAGGTCACTTTTAAGCTTCTAACTAAGGGCTTTTTGGATATTTCCCTTTCCTAAAACCCTATATTCCCTCAATATATAAGTCATGTTAGCCTCTCATAACACTTGTGTGGTGGATCAAACATTCCAAACACTCTCAAAGGGTCTTAAAACAAGATTCGAGGCTAGGGTTTAAAGAGGGTTTATCTAGAGGCAAGACCGGTGTCAAGTTCTTCATTGCATCATCTTGTTTAAGGCATTTACCTCTTCCCCTTTCTACATAACTCTAAACCCATGTATTTTACACTTAAATTAGTAAGTTTACATGGAGATTTTGAAATTAAAATATTAAGGGTTTGATGCCTAGTGATGAGTAATGTATGTTCTTGCTTAGACTTGTGTTATACATGACATTGTTGATGTCTTGCACATGTGTATGCTTGTTGGTTATATCTTAACACATGAGTCTTGAGAAACCCTAACATTGATAATTCTTGCTTTGAATATGGCCTTGGTAAAGGCATTTACACATAGTATTTATAAAAATGTCTAACTGAAATGACTAGTTACATGATGATGATGCTCTAAACTAGGGATTTGGCCCAATAAGTATGGATGGATGATGAATGGTATTGTGAATTTATTATGATACCTTGTAAGGTATAATTGATGACCTTGTTGAGTTGATGATTAATAATGGGTTTAGGTCCCTAAACATAAAATTTAACTTAAATTGTGTTTTGAACTAATCGGTGGCATAGAATATGTTGCAAGATTTCTAGTGAAGGGTGAATGGTGTGTAAGGGTATTGATGACCATAAACTTGAATTAAATAATGAATTAAGTTGAGGCATGTTTCTATTAAAGTGTGTGATAGATTACTTGTTCCATAAGAACCATGCGGTCATATATGGTGTTGAATTGGTCAAATGGGTTAGAGTCCTTAAGTCTTGAAATGAATTGTATGAGAGTAGATGCATGAATAAAAGATTTAGGAACCAAGGGTCCGCTAGCAATGGTAATGAAATGTCTTGTGGCTAAAGTCCCTTGCCTAGTAACACCAAGGTAACTTGAGGTTATAGTCCCAATAATGTAGGTGGTTAGAATCCCATGCCTAGTAAAAGCATATGGTTAGATTCCTATGCCTAGAGAAAGCATGAGGTTAGAGTACCATTCCAAATAAATACATGTGGTTGGAGTCTCATGCCTAATGAAAGCATGAGGTTTGAGTCCCACGCCAAATGAATGCATGTGGTTGGAGTCCCGTGCCTAATGAATGGATATAGTTGGAGGTCCATGCCCAATAAATGCATGTGGTTGGAATCCCATGCCTAATGAATACATGATGTTAGAGTCCCATGCCTAAGAAAAGGACTTGTGGTTAAAGTACCTTGACTAATAAACTTGTGGTTAAAGTCCCTTGCCTAAGAAACTTGTGGTTAAAGTTCCTTGCCTAAGAAACTAGAGGTTAGATCCCCTTGACTAGGAGTGGTGGTTGGAGTCCTTTGACCTAACTGAATGAGTATGTGATCAAAGACCTTTGTCTAATAGAAGGGAGTGCAATTAAAGTCTTGGGCCTAATATAATCCATTTGAATCTAGTGTGAGAGATTGGAGTCCCCCTACTTTATGTCTTAATTGAGTACTTCATGAGTAGTGTTGATACTTGTTTTCCCTTGTTTGGCATGTGTTATACTTATATGTATGGCTAATGTGTCGATTGTGATAGAATATGATATATTGTTTTATTGATTAAATGATGATGCTATTTTATCCTTATCCTTGAGTTACATGCTAGTATTCCAACCAATAACTGTCTCTAGATGCTATGTCCCCATGTGACATAGGGGTCAAAGCTTCTTTTTTTCCTATGCAGTGATCGGGAGATTGAGTAGATAGAGTATTGACATCGAAGTAGTGAGCTTCCATACATATGAAAGTCTTACATTTTAAGTCTTTGTTTATGTTAATAGACTTATTTAGACTTAGAATTTTAGCTATTATCAGGGGCATGTCCCGACATTACTAAGACATCGAATTGGTAGATGTTTTATGGATGACTATGGACTTGGGTATCTTGTCTAGTTTGATGAATCAAATGAAATATTTGGACATGTTTAAGTTATGACTAGTAGCATGTATTCTACTATTCTTCTTTATAGTCGAAATCCATCCGACTCTTGTGATTGACGCGATATTTTGGTTGGGTTGTCGGGGCGACCTCTGGTTCATGTGAGATTGAGGTACCCATTTGACATAGCCTGATTTTAGGTTGTGTCAAGTTGGTATCAGAGCTAGGTTTATGGTCAGTTGAGCTTCCACAAACCCGTGTCAAGTAGAGCCTCTTTTATGGTTATGATGCACGCCACACTTATGAAGAAGAGGCTATAAGACACTTAGGAATGTTTCTCTTTCTTACGTTTCTATCTTAAGCTATTGCGTCTAAGGTCTTGAATTCTTTCTTATTTCTGTTTGCTTATTCTTCAGATCATTTCTCCAAGGAGATCTGACGTTTAGGGAAACTCTTCTATCC
The DNA here is from genome assembly GCF_002878395.1 of Capsicum annuum. Classification (NCBI taxonomy): domain Eukaryota; kingdom Viridiplantae; phylum Streptophyta; class Magnoliopsida; order Solanales; family Solanaceae; genus Capsicum; species Capsicum annuum. Next base: position 162,973,334 of record NC_061119.1, read on the forward strand.
CAACTAAGGGCAACCTGGGAGGAGCTTGTCCAACTTCGAGAGTACAGTCCCATCCAACGGTTGTAGTTTATAATTTTCCTCATGGATCCCCATTGGTCTCCCATAACCCTACTTCAGAAGGTGACACTCATGCTTAGTTACATCAGGGAGAGGTTACTAATGCCGAGTTTTGACATTCTATTCATCTATTATCCTAAAGAGTGTCAACTCTATCACTCCAGTCTGATCCTATTAGTATGGGAAGGAATGAGGCGAGACCAAGAAAGTGATTGGGAAAAAGTTCTTAGTCTTCTAGGCAAAAAAGAGGCCAGATGCGTAGTGGTAAGTGGTCTAGGAAGAAGAATTAGGTGGGTCCTAAATCTTATTCTATGACTAGTGCCCCCTACCTAAATCTATTAGGATATGGGTGTCTCAAAATTGGCAATGCTTCAAGGGCATAAGGTACCTAACTTCAGGACAATAGAGCCTAAATTATAACCTTTTACCCCTCTTATTGATTTTATAGTCGGTCGCACCATGGTTGTTGCAAGGAAGGAAGGAATCGGTGCTTTAACTATAGACAGTTGAGTCATATGCAATAGGAGTGTCCCATAAGGTTTTTCACTTGGGCAAATAGGGTACCGATCTCCACTTCTTTAGCTCATGCACCAAGGGGTGCTACTTCTAGATTTGACATTGGTTAGGATCGTCTGAATGCTCCTACTACTCTTCAGTAGTCTGAGGCATTTCATGGTGATGACACGGGTATGTTAAATCTTTTCTCACATAATGTGTATTGTTTGTCAGACCCAGGGTCTACTTCTTCTTATGAGACCCCATGTGTGACTATGTGTCTTGGATTTGTCCTAAAAGTTATTTTAGACTCCTCTCTAATTCTACCTTGATAGCAAACTCCATGATTTCTAAAAGAGTTTACATGGGTTGTATCGTATCTGTTAGTAGTAAAGAGACTATGGTAAACCTAATGGGGTTAGACCTAGTTGATTTAATGATACCTCGAGAATAGGTCGGTTACACTCGTGTTGTGCTTCCTTAGATTATTGGACCCATGGGGTCATATTTAAGCTTTCCTAATGAGTTGGCTATTGTATGGGAAGAGCAGACTTGTCTCTTATTATAGAGCCCAAAATATTGATCCCTACATAGTGTTTTCATCTTTTGGTCTGAGTTAACGATTCCAACTCAAAGGGCTCTTCTCTAGAATCCGTCTCTGTGATTTATGAGTGTCTTGAGGTTCTCCTTGGTGACTTTCCTAGTACTCCGGATAAGAGGGGGATTGAGTTATGAATTGGTCTTATTATGGGATTTGGTCCAATTTCTACATTTTCTTAATGGAAAGATTTTATTATCGGTAGAAGTTTTTGTGTATTCATGCATAGGGGGTGGTTTTCCCTAAAAGTGAATAGGTCGTCGGTTGGTGGATAAAGAGTTTATAGTGTCTTCCTTTTGGGGTAGACCTTGTATATGCATACCATATACGGGATTATTGGTAATACCTGGTGGTTGATAGACTCTAAGGGTAAATCTTAGATATTGATATAGATCGAGGGAGTATGCTAGATCAAGGGTAGAAATATGGGAATCATGGAGGTAGATTAGTAGGTTGGATGAGATTGATGACTTGAGGGAATACAATAGTAGAAAGGTTGGGCCATATAGGTCGGGAGTTAGGTTGGACTAGACATTGAATGGGTTATAAGATAGAGCTTGTAAGATTATACCAAGCTATAAATAATATCTAGATGGATAAAGTTTTGGGTATAGGAGGACTAAGTGTCCCTAGGGTATACCCTTGATGACATCCACTAGAGTAGAACGTTATGCTTGTAGGTGTAATGGGATAAAGGTTGTTGGTCAATCTTAAATTTTCTTTGAGCGGTGGACTTCAAGGAGAGGTTGGGTGGCATATTCTAGTGACTTCCTTCTATCTCTCCTAGGATATTTCTCTACTAGTGTTGCATGCATCCTGTAAGCGCTTATGCTCAAATTTTGCATTTTTGGTATTTGCCTTGTTCTCGTGATATGAGTCTTGGACTCATTTCACACTACTCGTGGTATATGTGGTTATGTTTCTTTCAGCGTCCAATTTCAGGGACCCCTCTTATGGTATGATTTGCTCGGGATGATTTTCCATTATGGTCTAGGTAGTTGTTATGAAGTGCCTTATACTTATGGTGACTTGTATTGTTTTTAGGGTCTTTGGGTTTATGGGACATGCCCCCCAGCAAAAGTCTATTTCCTTTCCCCCCAGTAGTCTATGTGTTATGTGTGGAGGTGGTTAGTATTGTATCTTGTATTCTTTATTATTTAAAGAGATCTCAATGGGAATCTTAGATCGGCCAGTGCGCTGAATATGAACAAAAGAGAGGGATTCAGTGAAGGATCCATGGGGGGAACTAAAAGTTTGAGAAGGCTACTTGAAAAGCAGATAAGGACATGAAGTCTGAGTAACCACATCTGTTTCCCCTTTGGGTACTTGTGATTAAAGCATGTGTTGACTTCCTACCTTGAGTCATGTCTTGCTTAGACAATGAGTTAAAATGCCTAAATTGTGAATCGAGTGAGTGTGTTGATAAGAAATGGGTTTGAGTCCTAAGGTCAATGAAATGAAATAGTTGGTGGAAGGTTATTACGAGGCGGGTTATGTTATATCCTTATTGTACACTTTTCTATCTCGTTAAGAGGTTAGTGCGATGTGTGTTGATGGGTTAACTAGTGTATATACTTGCCTTACCTCTCTCATTTGAGGATGGATAATCCTAAGTGAGGGAGAATAAAACACCCAAGATCTTGGCAAGAACAATGAAGTAAATGATTGATTGATGATGAGCATGATGTGTGTTGTATCCATGTTGAATGCTTGTTCTAACTTGTTTTAAGATTGTTTTGATATGTGACCATGTATTAACTTGTTTCTATACTTGCCTTACCCTTCATTCGCAAATAAATGATTCAAGTACTGGAAAATTGAAACACCTAGGTCTTATACATTAAGAAGAACAATAAATTTTGGTGTCTCTGAGTTGGGTATGACTTGAAGCCTGATTCGTACCTATGGATACGAGTCATACCCACCTTGACCTCCCTCTATCATACCTTGAGCAGTATGTTCGGGTAGCATACTTTTTTATATATGACATAGTCACCCCTTGATAGTACCTATGTATATGAGTCGTACCCTTCTTTGTAGTATAAAGTGTGATCTTAGCTTGGGAGTGGACTGTCTTTAATACGAGTGGTGCATACGATTAGGGAATGAGTTATACCTTTTGTTCATGACTCAAGGGTGTCCACTCGTACCCCTAGCAGTGTAGGTGACCTAGGAGAAGCCTAGGATTTGAGTCAAGAAACCACTTGTACCCTAGGGTACAATTGCTAAGAGAGTCATATAGAGGAGTCGTACCCCTGGACGAGGTCACTTTTTAGCTTCTAACTAAATGTTTTTTGGTCATTTTCCTTACCTAAAACCCTAAGTCCCCTCATTATATAAGTCATGTTAGCCTCTTATAATACTTTTGTGGTGGATAAAACATTCCAATCACTCTCAAAGTGTCTTGAAATAAGATTAGAGGCTATGGTTTGAAGAGGGTTCATCTAAAGGAAAAAGAGGTGTCAAGTTCTTTATTGCATCATTTTGTTTAATCCATGTACCTCTTCCTCTTTCTAAATAACTCTAAACCCATAAATTTTACACTTGAATTAGTAAGTGTACATGGAGATTTTCAAATCAAAATATTAAGGGTTTGATGTCTAGTGATGAGTTGTATGTGTTCTTCCTTAGACGTGTTATACATGATATTGTTAATGTTTCACACATGTGGATGCTTGTTGGTTGTATCTTAACAAATGAGTCTTGAGAAACCCTAACATTGATGATTGTTGCTTTGAATATGACCTTGGTAAATGCATATACACAAGGTGTTTGTGAAAATGTCTAAGTGAAATGACAAGTTACATGATGATGATTCTCTAAACTAGGGAAATGGCCCAATAATTAAGGATGGATGATGAACGGTATTATGATCCTTGTAAGGTGTATTTGATGGCCTTGTTGAGTTGATGATTAATAAGGGGTTTAGGTCCCTAAACATAAATTTTAATTTAAGTTGTGTTTGGAACTAATGGGTGGTATAGAATGTGTCGCAAGATTTCTAGTGAAGGGTGAATGGTAACTAAGGGTTTTTATAACCATAAAATTGAATTGAATAATGAATTACATTAAGGCATATGACTATTAAAGTGTGTGATGGACGAATGGTTCCTTGAGAACCATATAGTCATATGTGGTGTTGAATTGGTGAAATGGGTTAGAGTTCTTAAGTATTGAGATAAATTGTATGAGAGTAGATGCATGAATAAAGAGTTAGGAACCAAGGGTCCACTAGTAATGGTAATGAGGGGGCTTGTGGTTAAAGTCCCTTGCCTAGTAACACCAAGGAAACTTGAGGTTAGAATCCCAAGAATACATGTGGTTGGAGTCCCATGCTTAGAGAAAACATGAGGTTGGAGTCCCATACCAAATGAATGCATGTGGCTGGAGTCCCATGCCTATTGAAAGCATGAGGTTGGAGTCCCATGCCAAACGAATGCATGTTGATGGAGTCCCATGCCAAATAAATGTATGTGGTTGGAGTCCCATGCCCAATAAATGCATATGGTTGGAGTCCTATACCTAATGAATACATGTGGTTTGAGTCCCATGCCTACTGAATGCATGATGTTGGAGTCTCATGCCTAAAGAAAGGACTTCTAGTTAAAGTCCCTTGCCAAAGAAACTTGTGGTTAAAGTCCCTTGCCTAAGAAACTTGTAGTTAAAGTCCCTTGCCTAAGAAACTTGAGGTTAGAGCCCCTTGTCTAGGAGTGGTGGTTGAAGTACTTTGGCCTAAATGAATGAGTGTATGGTCAAAGACCTTTGTCTGATACAAGGGAGTACAGTTAAAGTCTTGGGCCTATTAAAAACCGTTTGAATCTAGTATGGGAGATCAGAGTCCCCCCACTTTATGTCTTGATTAAGTACTCCATGTGTAGTGTTGATACTTGTTTTCCCTTGTTTGGCATGTGTTACACTTATATGCATGGCTAATGTATTGATTGCGATCAATCATGATATTATTAAATGATGATGCTATTTTATCCTTATCCTTGAGTTGCATGCTAGCGTTCCAACCACTAACCGTCTCCGGACGCTATGTTCCCATGCGACATAGGGGTCGAAGCTTCTTCTTTTTTTCCTACACAGTGATCGGAAAATCAAGTAGATCGAGTATTGTCATTGAAGTAGTGAGCTTTCATACATCCAGAAGTCTTACATTTTAAGTCTTTGTTTATATTAATAGACTTATTTAGACTTGGAATTTTTGCTGTTATTAGGGGCATGTCCTGATATATCTAAGACATTGAATTGGTAGAGGTTTGTGGATGAACGTGGACTTGGGTATCCTCTTTAGTTTTATGAATCAAATGAAATGTTTAGACATGTTTAAGTTGTGACTAGTAGTATGTGTTCCTCTATTCTTCTTTATAGTCAAAATCCATTAGACTCTTATGATTGACACGGTGTTTTGGTTGGATTATCGGGGCGACCTTTGGTTTATGTAATCTTGAGGTGCCCATTCGACATGGCCCAATTTTAGGTCGTGTCAATAAGGTTACCTCGTAGTTTATCATATGTCATGTTATGTAGATCTCTATCTTTCAGAATGGCAGCCTTGTTTTTGTAAATCTTTGGAAGACTTTGGACCAGCTTTTGGACTTGCAGATTGTGTGGATAGATCATCCCCTGTGATTTCTGTTTGCATATGATCTTAATGAATATGGAAAACATTATTTCAATGTCCTCATTCTCTTCCATTTTGAACAGCTCATATTTATTGACCAGGGTAGCAATTTTTGACTTTTTGACTTTGGTGGTTTCTTCTTAGGTTACCTCCAATTTGTACCACATTTCTTTTATTGTTTCATAAGTTGATATCTTGTTATATTCTTCCCTGCTAACTGTACATAAAAGTAAACTTATAGCACGTGCATTAGTTTGTATTACCTCTTGATGTTTTTTGATGACCTCAAAACTTTCAAGGTCTTCTATTTTAGAACTGCTAAATTCTTTATCTTTGTCCTTTGACTACTCTTTAAGTCCTGGAATTAGCTTTGGACCTTTCTTAATGAAAACCCAGGATTGGAAGTCATTTGATTGGACAAAGATTCTGAACCTATTCTTCCATTAAGAGTAATGTTGTTCATTATAGTATGGTGGTCTTGTGGAGGAGTGACCATCCTGAAGAAGAGCATAGGGAATTTGATAATTTATCATTTGATCTTTGTTCACTTGCGGTTAAGCAATGCTATTGGTGAGACCTGCTCTGATACCAATTAAAATTAAATAGGGGGTGAATTGAAATTTTTTGTGAGTCAACTACTGACTCCTCACAGTCGACTTGCCTGCAGATCAGTGCACTTCACAAAACAAATTAGATTTAACACAATTAAGCCAATAAATAGTTAAACACAAAGTAAGGACACAGAGATTTATCTTGGTTTGGGACACCAATGTGGTGCCTACTTCCTGTCCCCTTGGGTTTCAAAGTTTTCTTAGATCGTTCAATGTCAGGCTTGATGATGTTGGGTGAATTTATGCATTTTAGCATTGCTATTTTAGCCTTGTTTTGAGGATGATTCATGTGCTTAATGTGGTGATAATAATATAAATGTGTATCTAAGTTTCCAGGTATGTGTTTATAATGTAAGTTTCCATGTATGTGTTTACAATGTTTAATAGTGTTTCCACACAAGTTTTGATTCAAATTGATCATTAAGAAGTCAACCGAGAAAACTAGTATGACTAGCTTGAACTAGGTGTTTGTCTAGTATATCGTATTGGGTTCTAAAGTTTTTAACGAGTTCCTAAGTTTATTCTTGTGTATTTATATGTAAAATAACTTGTTGGTAATGTTCAAGGGGAAATTGGATCAAGACAAGAGTCAAAAGAATATGTTAGAAATCAAAGTGAATGAAGCCTATGCTTAACTCGTGTTTCTATGTCTCCGTCTTGGATGTTGTGTCATTTTGAGCTCTAAATTGTTGTGTTTAATTAATAGGATGCTTGGTTAATGGATTATGATGATATATGAAGGATATACAAGCTTCAAATCAGGTGGAAAAACTCAAAAAGGCTTGGAATGGATCACAGAGGCACAATATGAAACTTGACACAAATTTAGACACCTGAAATGGCTTAGAAGAGTGATGATGCGTGGGAAAGTATCTTGGTGCGTGATACATACCAAAAGACACAGAAGGGACCCAAAACAGTGTGTACGTGCTATATGTGTGTTTCGCATGCTACTTTTCTATGGAATACAGTGTGTGTTGCATGCTCTATTTCACCCCTGGACTGAACATTGATTCCTTGGTAAACACACCTTGGGCTTACCCTATTGCTATAAATACAACTTTGTAATCATTTTTTATCACTTTTGGACGTCCTTGGAAGATATTGGAGGCTACCACAACTTCTTTTTAGGGTTTTATTATCTTTAGTTTAGTTTCTTTCATGGGTTGTATCATCAATCCAAAGGATTGGATGATGAATATTTCCACTAAAGGCTAAAACTCCCTATCCGGGGCTAAGTTCAAGATCATGACTACTTTTGTTTTGAATTAAGTTTGTTTGATTTGCTTAATACTATTGGTTTTTTGTTTATTCTTGTTATAACTATTTTAAGGATTCGCGACTCTTAGAATACATTAATTGTCAACCTTGTGAACTTAGAAGAGGGAATAAGGAATAGGGAAAAGGAACATAGGAATAAGCAAAGTATGGTTTGAATTTCTTTATGATATAAGAAATTTAAATTAGTATCTAGGATAGGGATGTCTTAGATGCCTTACTTGATTCACACGTAGGAAGATAGCTTAAAGAACTTAAGTGAACCATTACATCCCTGTTCAATGATGTAGTTGTAAGGTTCAACTTAGGTAAAGGATTAGAGGTTGGGTAACCATAATCATGTGATTCACCCTACGAATCAAAAACCAAGATAAGTGATTTAATAAAAGAAGTTCAATAACATAGTATGATTGTTCTTAAGCCTTAACCTTGGGCTTCTATCCTTTGATTGTCAAAAATCATTACTTTTCTGCCTTAGTTTAGTTTCTTTTTAGTTTACAATTCTAAAACCATTTTGTTTACTTTTTATCAATTGTTGAACTAGAATTGGATAGTCAGCGAACGCAAGTCCCTGAGAGATCAATACTTGGGCTTTCTTGAAGCCACTTTACTACTTGATAAGAACACGAATACTTGTGTGTGTGCTTGGGCGTTGTCAAGTTTTTGGCGTCGTTCTCGGGGACTTGTAAATAGGCAACTATCTTATTTTAGTTTTTCCATATTGAGATTTACATAGTTTAGTTGTTTTAGTTTTTATTTTCTTTTATTGTTTTTTTATCACATTCTTCTTGAGATATCAGTCCTGGATAGATGGTTTTCGAGGGATGATGATTCTTATCATTATTGTAGAGGACCCCACCATGAGGCTTCTTTTCTAGATTTGATCCAAGCATTTGGAAGGGACCTGTTTGTTTCTAATTTGTGAAGCAACCCACAAGTTAGTATGTGGTTTGTTATAGTCTGTATCACTCAGCAGATATGTGTACTTTTAATCCTTATTCAGCTATGTTTATGAGTAATGCTCAAAAGATAACTATGGAGGTAGATGCAGAGTTGACTCTCCAATCATATGCAAACAAAGTTGCTAACAATTCAAGGAAGTTTGAGTACTCAAAAACTAAAATTGGTGAATAGTTTAAGGAGATACCACCACTACCATAAGAATCGCAACCACTTGATTTTCATCTTTCTTCTGAGACTAGATTTGAGAAGGTGAATATAAGTAAAGATGTTGAGGATAGTGTAAATTTTGAGGTGGGATTGGTTGGTCCTCACTCAAAACACTTTTGTACATTATGTTTAGATGATGTCTTGTCTGATGAATCATTTAAAATAGTAGAAGAGTATGAAGATGAGGAACAAGAATCCTATATTCTTGATTTTACACTGGATAAGCAACATAAAAACACACCTCACTTTAAGGATGAGTGGTTTACCATGCATCATCCATTACTCGGTTCCTTAATCTTTGTACCACCTCCCTATTAGCGAGGCAAAAAATATGGATGTGATGTTGGGGGTGAAATTTATATTCTCAAGGTGGAGGGAAAAGTTGATATGGGTCATGCCACAACACTAAATCAGGCGCTTATTGGGAGGCAACCCAAGCTAAGGTATGTTTTATTTTTATTTTTTCGATTTTACTTCACATAGTTTTCGTTTTTGATTGAGTCACAGGTTGATGGGAAGTCTGAGTACCGAAAACCTGAGCTAAGGAGCATGGGAAAAACTGAATGTGGGGTTCCACGGACCTCTTTAATGTGTAAAGATGCTACTAGCTAGGCCTAGAGGCCTCAGGGAGTAATTCTATCTCTTACATTTAAATTCACTTTGGGGACAAAGTAGATTTTTAAGTGTGGGATGAAATTCCCAATTTTTGGCTCAATTTTAAATTTTTTATTGTAAGATGTTCTTGTTGGTGCTATTTTTGATTACATGGTGCAAGTGGGTTTATTTGTAAAAGCATGTTGAATGAATGAATTACCCTTTTTGAGACTCCTAGGCTCATATATGTGACTCTTGTACTTGTGAGCTTAAATTGAATTTGTGCTATTGTTTGGTTAAGTATCTATGATGATCCTATGTAAGTTGAGCATGTGCCTTGTGTGTGAGAGTATTTATATATTCTTTGTTTCAGGTGATGTCTAGAACTTTCCCTGTGTGTGTGTAAAGCGAAATAAAGAATGTGAGTTTAGGAGATGATATAGGCATTTCTTTGATAACCTTGTTTTATATCTTCTTTTTTTCCTACCCTTGTGCATTATACTAGTTAACCCCCATTGAGCCTTTAGCTTTTTCTTTGGCAACCTCATAAGTTGCCTAATCCCTTCTTTGATAGACCATAATTTGATCAAAAAAGCTCCTAGGCGCTTTAATAAAAAAAAATTAATTGCATATGGAGTTTGAGAAATAAGAGAGAAAAGGTGAAATTGCTGCCCCAAGGTAATAGTTATTGGTGTTGATAATTGATGCATGATGGATGGGTGTGATATAATATTCCCATGGTTGTGTAAAAGAAAGAAATTAAATCTTGAAGAAATAAACAATACGCCCACCATGTGTTTGTGAAAATGCTTAAAAGAGATGGGGTAAAAACAAAAGAATGGGGAAGTCAAAAAAAATGGTGTGATTTGGTTGTTTGAAATTGGTTTTAAATGTATGATGTAGTGTATTAAAGCTATTAGGAAAGATAGCTCCTATTCTTTGCCAAAATAGTTCCTACCCGTCCCTTAGCCTACATTACAACCCGAAAAAGACCTATTTGATCCAAAATCTTACATTCTACTATTATTGGAGAATGACACTAAGGGCAAGCCTATGGTTCATTATTTGTAATTTTTGAATTCTTTGTGAGAGTGAGCGTAACTTGATTTGTATACCCATATGATAATTGCATTATTATGAGTGTTTATGGGTAACTCTCTTATTGAGAGGGAACATGTTTGATGAATGTGGGTGATTTGTATAATTTCTTATATTGAGCAATATTCATGAGTTTTCCATGTGTTGAGTCAATTCTTGAGGCTAGGATGTTTTGGAGTAGGATTCTTGAGCTTTCTATTGTGTAAAACATATGTAGTGTTGTAAACTTACATTACATATAGTCATTAGAGTACTAGCTTGAGTTTCTTGCATGTAGTAAAAGTGTGGAGTGTCTTCAGCTCAAGATGCTTATAGTTAAGAATTATTCGAGGACGAACAAGGCTTTAAGTGTGGGGTGGTGATGTTGGGTGAATTTATGCATTTTAGCATTGCTATTTTAGACTTTTTAGCCTTGTTTTGAGGACGATTCATGTGCTTAATGTGGTGATAATGATATAAATGTGAATATAAGTGTCCATGTATGTGTTTACAATGTTTAATAGTGTTTCCACACAAGTTTTGATTCAAAATTGATCATTTAGAAGTCAACCGAGAAAACTAGTGTGACTAGCTAGAGCTAGTTGTTTGTCTAGTCGATCGTATTGATTTTTAACGTGTTTAATGAGTTACAAAGATTTTTTATTGTGTATTTATATGTGAAAAAACTTGTTGTAAATGTTCAACGGTCAATTGTATCAAGACAAGAGTCAAAATAATAAGTTAGAAATCAAAGTGAATGAAGCCTATGCTTACCTTGTGTTTCTAGTTCTCCATCTTGGATGTTATGTTGTTTTGAGCTCTAAATTATTGGGTTTAAAGCTATATAATGCTTTTTGAATGGATTATTATGATGTATTAAGGATATAAAAGCTTCAAATCAAGTGTAAACAACCCAAAAAGGTTTAGAATGGATCACGGAAGCACAATACGCAACTTGACACAAATTTGGACACCTGAAATGTCTTGAACGAGTGATGGCGCGTGGGAAAGTATCTTGGGGCGTACTACATACCAAAATACTAATAGTGGACCCAAAATAGTGTGTACATGTGATATGTGTGCATTTAATTCTCCTTTTCTATAGAATATAGCATGCGTCGCATGCTCTAGTTTATCCCTAGACTGCACGTTGATTCCTTGGCCAATACGTCTTGGGCTTACCATATTTCTATAAATACAATTTTTTACACATTTTTAATCACTTTTGGATTTCCTTGGAAGATATTGGAGGCTACCAAAACTTCTTTTTAGGATTTTGTTAGCTTAACTTTAGTTTATTTCATGGTAGATATGAATATTTCCATTAAAGGCTAAAACTCCCTATCCGGGGTTAAGGCCAAGATCATGACGACTTTTGTTTTAAATTAAGATTGTTTGATTTGCTTATCATTATTGGTTGTTTTTTTGTTCTTTTTATAACTATTTTAAGGATTCGGAACCCTTAGAATACATTAATTGTCAACCTTGTGAACTTGGGAGAGGGAATAGGGCAATGGAACATCGGAATAAGAAAAGTATGGTTTGTGTTTATTTATGAAATAAGGAATTCAAATTAGTATATAGGACAGGGATGTACTTATATTCCTTACTTTATTCACACGTAGGATGATAGCTTAAAGAACTTAAGTGAACTATTACATCCCCGCTCAACGATGATGTTGTAAGATTCAACTTAGGTAAAGGAGTTGTGGTTGGGAAACCATAATCATGTGACTAACCCTACGAATTAACAACCAAGATAAGCAATTTAATGAAAGAAGTTCAATAACATAGTATGATTATTATTAAGCCTTAACCCTGGGCTTCTATCATTTGATTGTCCAAAGTCATTACTTTTCCGCATTAGTTTAGTTTCTTTTTAGTTTACAATTCTAAAACCATTTTGTTTACTTTTTCTCAATTATTGAACTAGAATTGGATAGTTGGCGAACACAAGTCCCTAAGAGATTGATACTTGGGATTTCTTGAAGCCATTTTACCACTTAGTAAGACCACGTACACTTGTGTGTGTGCCTAGGTGCTGTCAAGTTTTTGGCACAGTTGCCGGGGACTTGTAAATAGGTAACTATCTTATTTTAGTTTTTCCAGATTGATATTTACATAGTTTAGTTGTTTTAGTTTTTAGTTTCTTTTATTGTTTTTTTATCATATTCTTCTTGAGATGCCAGTCCTGGATAGATTATTTTTGAGGGATGATGATTATTTTCATTATTGTGGAGGACCCCACTATGATGCTTCTTGTCCATATTTTGATCTAAGCATTTGGAGGGGACCTGTTTGTTTCCAACCTATGGATCAACCCCCAAGTTGGTGTGTGATTTGTTACGGTCTGTATTACTCTGCAGATATGTGAGCTTTTAATCCTTATTCAATCATGTTTATGGGTATTGCTTAAAAGACAACTACAGAGCTAGATGCAGAGTTGACTCTCCAACCAGATGCAGACAAAGTTGCTGACAATTCAAGGAAGTCTAAGTACTCGAAAACTAAAATTGTTAACAGGTTAAGGAGATACCACCACCACAACAATAATTGTAGCCACTCAATTGACATCTTTCTTTTGAGACTGGATTTGAGAAGGTGATTATACGTGAAGGTGTTGAGGATAGTGTAAATTTTGAAGTGGGATTGGTTGGTCCTCACTCAAAACACTTTTCTACATTATGTTTAGATGATGTTTTATCTATGGAATCATTTAAAATAGTATAAGAGTGTGAAAATGAGGAATAAGAATCCTATATTCTTGATTTTATACCTTATAAGCAACATAAAAACGCACCTCACTTTAAGGCCGAGTGGTTTACCATGCATCATTCATTACTCGATCATTGGGGCGTTGTCACTTAAGTACAATGATAGGAAACAAGTTCTGAACACTTACTTTACTCTTCAGATCTTGTGACACAGCATCAGTTGATGTTACAAAGTTGACTCGATCCTAATCTTTATATAACAATTGTAAACTAAAAGTTACAAAGCTTTGTGATACTAAGATTGAGACCCTGTGAATTTTCACCCTTATGTTGCATAACCCGTGTCTATCTTAATTCTTCATCTCTTATTGTCTTCAGTTGCTACTCTTCATAAGGAAATCCAAGAAATTTCTTCTCAATTAAGGATTTAAATTGATTCCTTCATTGAGGGATGTAGCCATATGATATGTCCATAAACGGATTTGGATCATGTCGATATCATCTATGTCCGTATTCTATTTTTTATTTTAGTCTTGTATAGATTGATGCCTTTCCAAATGTGCTTGTGATCTTTTCTTCTTTTTTCTTTAGTCATTATTGATTTGATTTGTCGAAACTTTTGGGCTAGAGATTCTTCGTGATTTATTTGATTTTTCGAGACTTATGGGACTAAGATTCTCCTTCCATTTGTTCTCATTCTGACTGATTTTCCATGATATCGCAGATCGTTAGTTGATGTCCTTCCATTCCTGGAGTTGTCTTCCTTTATCAGTAGTCTTCAATGTCCTGCAAAGATCCACTTGTTA
>NC_061119.1:162990360-163005253 GCF_002878395.1 Capsicum annuum
GAGTCATTCATTAAGGCATTCACTACTTCGAATCATCATACCATTATACTTCTAAGCTATTATATTTATGCCAAATCAATTCACACAACCAAATTGGACTCCTAAGTTCCATTAAAATCCAAACCAGGACCACCATGGCCGGGCAAATGCATTTAAATAACCATTTAACCATTAATGCAATGCACTAAGTTCCAAAGAAAGTTAAACCATGTAATTTTTCATGATTAAAATCAAATTCACAAGATGGGTTTTGGTTTTTACAATTCCAAGGCAAAATTCATCCAATTTGGGGAAACTCATATCTCACATTCCAACCATTTAAATAATATGTCAATTCAGTACCAAAAACATCAATTTAAAGCATGAATAATCAATTCAAAACATGGGACAAATAATTCAATCGCTCTCAACCAAAACCCCTCAACCCAATTTCAAAACCCATAACTAAATCACATGAAAATCCATTAAATTCATGCCTAATGTAAATTTAAAGTTTAGGAAAGAGAAACATTTCTGAAACACATAAGAATTTGAAGTCAACTTGAAGTTTTGAGCCCGCATGATGAATTCTCTATGAAAGCCTTAAGCTTTCTTGGTTAGAGAATTAAAGATGAATAAGGTAGAGTCTAGTCTTTGAAAATTCAAGAAAGAGGGTCCCTTTTATGTTTATAAGTCATGGAAAGGGTGAAAAGACCAAAACCCCCTCACTCTAAGTGAAAAAAAAACAAAATTGGACGAAATTTACGCCTTGGCATGGAACGACCTTATCATGGAGGTTAACCTCCATGCCATTCCGATATCATGGAGGGTTACTTCTGTGACACGGCAATATCATGGACCCTCAGTGCCTCAGCATCCCAAAATGAACCCAAACCCCTTTCAAAAATTCTAAAAATTTTCCAAATTACCCTTTTAACATCCCTAAACACAAATCAAGTCAAAAATTGATATTACGCATGTGGAAAGATCAAAAATAAAATGATCAAAATTTTAAGGGTCTTAAACTATCTCTCCTTTGGATCATTCATCCCCGAATGATGAGTTAGGATACTTTTAGCATGAGAATAGCAAAAATACACCAAAATCAAATGACTAACTCAAAAAATGACAAAACAAAAACAAAACTCATACCTTATGCACTCTCATCCATCCAGAGAAACAAGAATGATTATTTAGCCTTTATATCTTTCTCAACTTCCCAAGTAGCCTCTTCTACCTTTTGGTTTCTCCAAAGAACCTTCACCGAAGTTACATTCTTGGTCCTCAATCTATGAATTTATCTATCCATTATCTCAATCGAGACTTCCTCAGAATACAAGGAATCTATAACACCAATATCCCCAACAGGCACTATGAAGGAAGGATCACCCATACACTTTTTCAGCATGGACACATGAAACATAGGATGAAGAAAACCCATGATCGTAGGCAAATCCAACTCATAAGCCACATTCCTAATTCTCCTCAAATATGATATAGACCAATATAACGGAGATAGAGCTTCCCCTTTATCCCAAATCTCATGACTCACATCATAGGAGACACCTTCAAGAATACCCAATCACTTATTTCAAACTCCAACTCTCTTTGCCTCGCATCCGCATAAGACCTTTGGTGACTTTGGGCAGTCTTAATTTTTTTCCTAATCACTTTCACCTTCTCCATGGCTTGGTGAACCAAGTTAGGACCAAGCAACCTAATCTCACCAACCCCAAACAATCTAATTGGAGACCTGCACCTCCTACCATAAAGAGCCTCAAAACGAGCCATCTAAATTCTAGAATGTAACTATTATTATACGCAAACTCAATAAGAGGCAAATGATCAACCCAACTTCTCTTAAAATCAATAACATAGGACCTTAGTATATCCTCCAAAGTCTAAGTAGTACGCTCCGCTTGCCTATTCATTTGAGAGTGAAAAGTGGTGCTAATGTTCACCTGAGTACCCAAACTCTTCTTAAATAAATGGCAGAAGTGAGATGAAAACTATATAACTCAATCTGAAATAATGGGTATTGGAGTACCATGAACCTTTACAATCTCCTAAATGAACAATTTAGCATAATCCTCTCCTGAGTAGTTAGTAATTGCAAGCAAAAAGTGAGCGGACTTAGTCATCCTATCCACAATGACCCAAATCGAATCATACTGATTTCAAGGCTGCGGAAGACCCATAATGAAATCCATATTGATCATCTCCCACTTCCACATAGGCAACTCTATCTCTTAAGACATACCACCAGGCCTCAAGTGTTTAACCTTAACTTGTTGACAAACCATACACTTAGCGACAAAATTTTCCACATCTCTTATCATATTATTCCACCAGTAAATTTCCTTTAAGTCATGGTACATCTTAGTCAAACCCGGATGAACCGTATATCTAGACTCATGAGCCTCATCCAAGATCTTTTCTCACAGACCATCAATATCAGGAAGACTCAATCTACCTTGGTACCTTAGAATACCATCTTCCCTAATCTTAAAAGCCATAAGGTTTTTCTAACCCACATCATCCTTAATCTGCATAAGTATAGGATCCAAAGCTTGTTTCTCCTTCACCTCAGCATCAAGATATGATTTCACCACTTCCTGAACAATTACTTCCCCATCTTCAAAGTCCAAAAGACAAACACCCATGTTAGCCAACCTGTGAATATCCTTTACTAACCCTTATTTCTCCCCCTCCACATAGGACAAGCTGTCCATAGAAAACCTTCTAAGAGTGTCAGCAATCAAATTAGCATTGCATGGATGATAGTGAAGGCTCATGGTGTAATCCTTGAGAAATTCAAGCGACCACCTCTGCCTAAGATTCAATTCCTTCTGAGTAAACACATATCGTAAGCTCTTATGATCCGAATAGATATCCACATGCACCCCAAATAGATAATGGTGATTCAAAGAAAAAACTACTACCACTAACTCCAAGTCATGGGTTAGATAGTTCATCTCATGAACCTTAAGTTACCTAGAAACATAGGCCACAAACTTACCATGTTGCATCAAAACACAACCCAGTCCCACATGGGATGCATTACAAAACACAATAAAACTATCAGTACCCTCGGGTAGGGTCAAAATTGGTACAGAAGTCAACTTATCTTTCAACTTCTCAAAACTACCCTCACAAGCATCAAACCATAATAACTTTACCTTTTTCTGAGTCAACCTCATCAACGGAGCAGCAATGGATGAGAAACTCTCAACAAACCTCTTATAATACCCAACCAAGCACAAAAAGATCCTAATGTCGGTTGGAGTCATGGGACTAGGCCATTTTTCAACATCCTCAACCTTTTATAGATCAGCCTTGATCCCTTTACTAGAAATAACATGCCCTAGAAAAGTCACAAGAAACTGCAAAAACTCATACTTAGAAAATTTAACATACATCTTCTGATCCTTAAGAGTCTGTAACATAATTTGGAGGTGATTGGCATGATCCTCCTCACACTTAGAATACACTAAGATATCATCAATGATACTATCACAAACAGACCTAGAAACTGCATAAAAACCCAATCTATAAGATCTAAGAAAGCAATCAGAGTATTAGTCAACCCAAATAACATAACCAGGAACTCACAATGGCCATACCAGGTTTTGAAAGAAGTCTTGAAAATATCAACCTCCCTAATATTCAACTAAAGATAACCCAAATGAAGATCAAACTTAAATAAACATCTAGCACCCTGAAGCTGATAAAAAAGGTCATCAATCCTAGAAAAATGGTCCTTGTTCTTCACTGTCACCTTATTCAGCTAATGATAGTCTATACAAATCCGAAGAGACCCAACCTTCTTTTGCACAAAGCACAAGAGCACCCAATTGAGAAATACTAGAATGAATGAAACCCTTAGCAAGAAGATCTTTTAATGGATCCTTTAGCACTTTTAATTTAGTCAAAGCCATTCTATTGAAATGTATGGAAATAGGACAAGTATTTGGTAGAAGATCAATCCCAAAATTTGTTTCCCTATCGAGAGGAATTCCAGAAAGATCATCAGGAAACACTTCAGAAAATTCATTTACCATAGGGGCAGATTGTAAAGGACTCTTAGAGTTAGAATTCTTAACCCAAACTAGATGATATAGACACCCTTTTGAAATTAATTTCTAAGCTCTAAGATAAGAGATGGACCTTTCTTTAGTTACTAAGGAACTCACCACCCATTCAATCATCGGTTCATTAGGAAAGTGAAAACTAACCTTTCGAGTCCTACAATTCGGAGAAGCATAGCATAAATGAAGCCAATCCATCATCAAGATAACATCTAAATCCATTTTATCCAGCTCTACCAAATCCATCAATTTCTCCCTATGAAATATGGGCACCATACAACCCCTATAGATTTTTCTAGCAACTATAGAATCACCCACCGGAGTAGACATAGAAAAGAAGTTGGAACTACTTTTCGGATAGAAAATAAAATACACAGCCACATAAGGAGTCACATAAGAAAGGGTAGAACTCAGATCAAATAAATAATAAACATCATTGAAAAAGAGTTGTAACATACCAGGAACAAAATTTGGAGATGCCTCAGATTCTTGGTGGGTAGCAAGTGCATAGAGACAATTTCTGTAATGCCCCCAAAATAGGTCCCAAGACATCATACGCTGCTCAAGACTATGAGTAGTCTCAAGCTAACCCTGTAAGCCTTAAGCTAAATCTGTAACTCAAAATAGAGAAATATAAGCATAAAATCAAACTGGAAGTCTGTTGATTTAATCTAAAATTATTTGAACATAATATCTAAAAATATTTGACTCAAAAGTCTGAACAATGAACACTGAAAATCTAAAATATGACAAGCAGTCTGACAAGCCTCTACTACTAACAGCTAGAGAGCCACTAGGACAAGCCCCCAGCTAAATCGAACTAAATATAAATACTGAATCAACTACTTTAATAATCTAGAAAGCTGAATAACTGGGTCCCCAAACTATAAGGACACACTAACTATTGGTATGTAGATGGAGATGCTCGAAATCACTCATGCTGCTGAAAATGAGCACCTGAATTTATATTATTAAACAATGTAGCACATAGACATATGTAGATCAGTACGTCTAGATTGTACTGAGCATGTGGGGGTGAATGCATAAGTAAAAAAATACCTCAATGGTAACATAAACTTGTAAAGAATGCATCTAAGTGTAGATGACTCACATTAGCTTAAATAACTGAAAAACTGAGAATCTTAATTGTGAGTAGTAAGGCATGTTATATAAATCTTGCAAGCCATAACACTTAGTTTCTAAACACTGTACTTGTATTCTAACTTTAAATCATGTTGTTTAAGTATAGAGAGGACTCACCTTTTTTATCTGTAAACTGAAAGATGAAATCTCATAACAACATCTTATGTGAAATAATATTTTAAATGAATTGTGAGCCTTACACTTAGTTTCTGAAAGCTTTTTTGTTAGGTTTACTCTTTTTTGTAGGGAGGTTCTTCTAACTGACATACACTATGTGAGCTATTATAGTGTCCAACGTCTAGTTACCTTATGGGAAAATCTTAAGTTGGGGAGAGGTATCATACTCTTTCCAAGGAGTATAACCTAAGCTAAGTGATCACAATCCATATCTTTTACCCATATAAATAGGAATAATCTAATAATCTGAACCTACGTTGGCTCATAGTTTTGGGGCATGTGAACATACCCAACTCGGTGCTAAATACTAGTCCCTTTAATCTATATGCTCATTATGTAGGAAATCCACTTTAAAACTAATACAAGGATTTATAATAAGAACCACATGTGTATCTGCTTACTGTAAATTGTAATTAAAATTATAAAGTGGATTCCATATCTTAGCTGAGATCAAAAGATCAAATATTGATCAAAATCTGAATATAAACTAATCATAGGGTGCTTAAAGCATAACCATTCTTGAAATATCAATATTCAAACTAGGGCTTAAAAACCCATGCATCAAATTCATATCATACCATTATAAAGTTCATGCTTAATAATGAAAGTCTTGAAAATTAAATTCTAAATCTTGAAAATAAAGTCACACATATAAGAATACAAAAGTAGATATGCAATTCAACATCTAAATCACTTTTAACATCATAATCTTTAAATAGTGATGAGTGAGTATAAACCCTAGACTGAAATTCATATAATTTCATGTAAAATTCAACTTTAAAACTAAGTTTGGGCACAAGGATGAAAAGAGTATCCTTGTCCATAACTCCACATACCTTAATTAATGAAATTGATGAAGACACTTGACTTTGAATCACAATTTGTGCTCTTGAAGATTGTTTCTTGAAGTTCTTGAATTGGGAACCTTGAATTTTGGGTTCTTTTGGAAAAAGAATGATGAAATTTAGATTTCTTGAGGTTTAAAATTCGAAGTTCTAGAGTTTGTTGGAGAGAAATTTTGGTGAAAGTAAGCGTATTACGCTTAGAATAGGTTTAATATATTGTTTTTTAGGATTTGGGGCCTTGGGAAGAGAATGAATTGCCCCTTGAAATTTTAAATTCGAAACTAGAGTCTTAATTATGCACTCCGGCACGATGCGGCACCATCACGGTGGCTTATTGGAAAAGGAATAAGTACCATTTTTCACTATGGTGAGACGTGGTTCTATCGCATTGCGTCAATGGAAAAAAGACGAGTGCAAATTTGTACTCCACCATGATGCGACATTATCGCAATGCTTCATTGGAAAAGGACAGTGTGAAATTGCACTCCAACGCGAAGTAACGTATGCTCCACCACGATTTCTGATCCAACACTGAACAATCACGGTGAGCTACTGGGAAGGTACAAATGTGATTTTGGGGTTCACCGCGATGTGGCCTAATTGTGTTGAGCTATTGCCTTTAACAAAAAGTGCTATAACTTCTCACCTGGGTATTGAATTAAGATGAAATTGGTATTGTTGGAAAGTTGATTCAATTATATACAATTTAATGGGTCTAGAGATGGAAAATTTTACATGTATCAAGAGTTATTCACTTTTAAAGTTCACCCTTGACACACTAGAAGCTAAACGGGACTAAGAAAAGTTCTGGGTATTACAATATCTCCCCCTTGGGAACATTCATCCTCGAATGAGACTAGTTAAATTGAGGAACTGAGACTATATACTAGCATACACAACTGAAATAAAACTACATGACTAAATCTAAAACATAATGAGCAACTGAATTAGTCTGTGAATGCATGAATTGACATGAAGATAATCACATGGCTGAAACTGAGACTGGAAAAGAAAGGAGTTAAGGAAGACTGTTACCTTAGGCTGAATCTAAGTTTGTGGAAAAGAGGTAAGGATACTTGGTTCGCATGTCTAGTTCTGCTTCCCTAGTAACACCCTCAACAAACTGATTTTGCCACAGAACTTTGACCAAGGGAACTTCTTTGTTCCTTAGTCTACGGATCTAATGATTAAGAATCTCTATTGGAAGTTCTTAGTATGAAGGCTATTCTGAATATCTATGCTTTCTAGAGGGACTACAACACCTGAATCATCCATACACTTCTTCAATAAGTATACATGGAACACTAGTTGAACTGATGACAAGTCTGCAGGTAGGTCAAGCTCATACGCTACCTTCTCCATACAACTCAATATCCTGTAGGGACCCACATATCAAGGACTAAGCCTCCCCTTTTGCAAAATCTCTTCACCCTCTTCATGGGTGAAATCTTCAAATAAAAAAAATCATCAATTTTAAACTCAAGATCTCTCCTTCTTATGTCTATATAAGATTTCTAAAGACTCGTAGATACTTTCAATCTCTCTCGAATTAACTGAACTTTCTCTATGGTTTCAAACACCATATCTAGCCCAAACAAACACGCCTCGGCTACTTTAAGCCAACCGACTCGTGACCTATATCTACACTCATAAAGAGCCTCAAACAGGGGTATCTGAATACTAGAATGGTAACTATTATTGTAGGCAAACTCGATCAATGGCAAGCGGTCATCCCAACTTTCTTTGAAGTCAAGAACACATTCTATTAACATATCCTCTAGGGTTTGAATGGTCCTCTCTGCCTAACCATCTGTTTGCAGGTGAAATGTTGAACTGAGATGAACTTGGGTACCAAGGCAATTCTGAAAGGCTTTCCAAAACTGAGAGGTAAACTGAGTGCCCCTATCTGAAATAATGGACAAGGCAACTCCATGTAATATAACCAACTCTCTGATATACAGCTTAGCATAATCTTCAGTTGTGTAGGATGTATGAACTGGCAAGAAATAGGCTGATTTGATCAATCTGTGTAGAATAACCCAAATTGAATCATGATGTCGATGCGAATAGGGTAACCTTGTCATAAAGTCCATGTTCACCACTTCCAACATCCAAGTGGGAAAACCAAACTCTTGCAATGTGCCACCAGGTCTTTGGTGCTCTACCTTAATCAGTTGACAAGTTGTACATTTGACCACAAATTATGTGATATCTTTATTCATACCACTCTTCCAATAGCCTTCTCGCTAATCGTGGTACATCTTAGTGTCTCCTAGATGAATAAACTAATAAGAACCGTGCACTTCTGCCATAATCCGCTACCTCAAATCATCAACACATGGCACATACAATATACTATGGTATCTTAACATACCATCTCTCCCTTGGGAGAAAACCTCTAACTTTTGGTCTTTAACTGAACCCTTCAGTTTGACCAAACTAGAGTCCTTATCCTACTTTTCTTTTACTTCAAATACTAAAGAAGATTCTGAACTACTCTGAACCCAAACATTCCCCTCAGCTAAGTCAACCAACCTCACACCCAATCTAGCTAACCGGTGAACTTGTCAAACTAGTTCTCTCTTATGTTTCTCCACATAAGCAACACTTCCTATAGACAGTCTACTAAGGGCATCTGCCACTACATTGGCCTTGCCCGGATGAGATAACATACTCATGCCATAATCCTTCAATATTTCTAACCACCTTCTATGATAAAGATTTAACTGCCTCTAAGTAAACAAATATTGCAAGCTTTTTTGGTCCATGAATACATCAACATGCACCCCATGAATATAGTGCCTCCAAATTTTCAATGCAAATACAACATCAGCTAGCTCAAGGTCATGGATAAGGTAGTTCTTTTCGTGAGGCTTAAGTTGTCTAGAGTCATAGGCTATAACCTTACCTCTCTACATCAAAACACAACCCAGACCGATTCTAGAAGCATCAAAATAGACAACAAACCCATTTGTACCATCAGGTAGCACTAGAACTAGGGCTAAAGTAAGTCGAGTATTCAACTCCTAAATACTCTTCTCACAGGAATCTGACCACTAAAACTTAACTTTCTTCTAAGTTAATCTAGACATAGGGGATGGAATAGATGAGAACCCCTCAACAAAACATCTGTAATAGCCAGTTAAACTCAAGAAACTCCTAATATTGAATGAAGAGATAGGTCTAGGCTAGTTTCTTACTGCTTCTATCTTTTGGGAATCAACTCCAGTGCTATCACAGGAAAAAATATGACCGAGGAAAGTTACTGATCTTAGCCATCCAAAATTCACACTTTCTAAATTTGGCAAATAACTAGTGATCCCTAAGAGTTCACAACACAATCTAAGATGG
Source organism: Capsicum annuum (assembly GCF_002878395.1). Classification (NCBI taxonomy): domain Eukaryota; kingdom Viridiplantae; phylum Streptophyta; class Magnoliopsida; order Solanales; family Solanaceae; genus Capsicum; species Capsicum annuum. Next base: position 162,999,944 of record NC_061119.1, read on the forward strand.
TATACATGGTCATCCTCACTACGAGAATAGACAAGAATATCATCGATAAAGACTATGACAAACATGTCCAAATACTGTTTGAAAACTCTATTTCTCAAGTCTATGAATGTTGTTGGGGTATTTATCAGCCCGAAGGACATGACTAGAAACTCAAAATGACCATAACGGGTTCTGAAAACTATCTTTGGAATATCACATTCCCTTACTCTAAGCTGATGATAATCGGATCTAAGGTCTATCTTGGAGAAATAGCTTGCACCTTAGAGTTGGTCGAATAAGTCATCAATCCTAAAAAATGATATTTGTTTTTTATTGTGACTTTATTTAGCTGACAATAGTCAATGCACATTCCAGAGAACCATCTTTCTTCTGCATGAATAGGATAGGAGATCCCTATAGAGAGACACTGGCCTTATGAAACCTTTATCTAAGAGTTCTTTAAGCTGCTCTTTTAACTCCTTAAGCTCGACTAGAGCCATACGATATGGAGGAATAAAGATGGGCTGAGTATCTAGAAGAAGGTCAATATCAAATTCTATTTCCCTATTGGGAGGTACCCATAGCAAATCTTTGCAAAAAACTTTAGGAAACTCATTGACTATGCAAACTGACTGAACTGTTGAAGCCTCAAACTTAATGTCTTTGACTCGAACTAGATGATAGATGAACCCTTTTGATATCAAATTTCTGGCTTTAAGATAGGATATAAAATGACTCTTGGGAGACACTGAATTACCTTCCCTCTCAAAGACTAGCTCATCTAGAAACTAAAACTTCACTATTCGAGTGCGACAATCTATAGATGCATAACAGGAATAGAGCTAATCCATACCAAAATAATGACAAAATTGACTATCTCTAACTCTATTAAGTCTTCTAACATGATCTTATAAAGGACAGTGATAGGACACTTTCTATAGACTCTATTGGAAACAACTAACTTACCCACCAGGGTAGAAAATAAGAAGGTTTTAGGAAACTTTTTAGGACCTACTTTAAAATTCACTACAACTAGTGGAGTCACATAAGAGAGATTAGATCCAGGGTCTAAAACATATAAACATCAAGATGAAACACACGAAGCATATCAATAACAATATCTTGTGAACTCTCCCGCTCCTGATGGGATGGTAAAGCATAAAATCAATTCTGGAACTAACTGATACCTATACTAGATGATGCGCCCTGAGGAGAGACTGGGTGACCCAGAGGAGCCGGTACATTAGTAGCCTGAGTCTGGGGAAGAACATCCCTATTTCCCTGCTTAGCATGCTGACACTCTTTGATTTTATGACCCAACTTACCACAACTATAACAACCTTTCTATCCCAACAAGCACTCACCAAGATGATTCTTACCACACTTAGCATATGAAGGATAACTGGGTTTTCCACTCACTATTCTAAGACCTGGACATAGAAGTTTTACCCCACTGCTCCTACCTAGATTTAGCGGCATAAGCACTAGCTGAAGATGGTGCTGGCGCAAATGAGTGACCCTAAAACTGCAAATAATTTCCCCTCTAAACCTTGTCTAGCCATACTTAAACTGCTCGGTTCTAGCCTTTTTATTTCTCCTCTCTCTTCCTTTTAATTTTTTTGCCTTAATCTGTTGAGCGTGAATTATCATCCTAGCAAGATCCATATCCTCAATAAGCATGGCATGCCTACACTCCTTGACTACCAAACCAGATACTTTAGTAACAAAATTACTCATACTCGACCTAGGATCAGCCATCGTGTCAGGGCATACTTAGACAACCAGTTGAACTTAAGGTAGTACTCTTTTACTGTCATCGAGCCTTGCCTCAAGTTCACAAACTCCTCTACCTTATCTTCTCTCAATTCATATGGAAAGAACCTACCTAGAACTGCATCCTAAAACACCTATCAACTCATAGGAGTTGCATTTTCACCTTGACCATTCTTTCACATAACCACCCAATCATACGCAATATCCTTCAGCCTCTATGAGGGCAACTCTACACTCTCATCCTTAGTAATATGCATAATATAAGTCATCTTTCTCACCTTATATAAGTAAAGTTGTGTGTCCTCACCTTTTTTTGACCCAAAGAACTTAGGCAGATTCATTCTCATGAAGTCATGAATTTTGGCTGCTGCTAAATCACCATTCTACTAAAGTAGGACTACCACCTAATGGTTGCCCTGAACATTGGCAGTCAAAGCCTGGGCTAATGCCTAAAAGGTAGCTCAAAATTCAGCATAGGATATATTCTTATTCAGAGGGTCAGCAAACTGGGTGGCTGGTTATCATTTCTACATGCATTAGCTCGACGAGGAGGCATATTCAACTTTGATGTAAGATCATGAGTTAAAATTACATAGACACACTATAAGCACAACAGATCATGAAAGAAAGGGCTGATTTCCTAAAACATCTCATAGCCTCTTGCTCATAAATACGGTATGCTTCACACCTATGATCAAGACTCTACGTAACATGGCTTGTCTGACTCCCTAGGGCTATTATAATCATAGGATCTGATACCAAGCTTGTAACGCTTCAAAAATAGGTCTCGAGATATCACCCAGTGCTCAAGACTATGATTAGTCTCAATCTTACCATGTAAGCCCTTTGCTAAAAGTGTAACTCATAATGGAGAAATATAAGCATAAAATCAATGCGAAAGTCTATCTAATAGAAGCTAAAATTATCTAAACATAATATCTGAAAATATTTAACTTAAAAGTCTGGATAATCAATACTAGAAATCTGAAGTATGACTAGCAGTCTGATAAGCCTCTACTACTAACAACTAGAGAGCCACTGGGAAAATCCCCCAGCTGACTCGAACTGACTATAAATACTGAATCGACTACTTTAATAATCTATAAAGCTAAATAAATAGGTCCCCGAACTATGAGGACTCACCAACTGTCGGGATATAGATGAAGATGCTCAAAATCATTCACGTTGTTGATACTGAGCACTTGAACCTACATTATTAAAAAATATAGCACATAGACATATATATAGATCAGTACTTCTGTAATGTACTGAGCATGTGGGGGTGAATGCATAAGTAAAACAATACCTCAACGGTAACATAAACTTATAAATAATGCATGCTAAGTGTAGATTACTCGCATTAGCTTGATTAACTAAAAATTGAGAATTATAATCATGAGTAGTAAGGCATGTTGTATAAATCTTGTGAGTCATAACACTTAGTTTGTAAAAACTATACTTGTATTCTATCTTTAAATCATACTGACTAAGTGTAGAGAGGACTAACTTTTATATCTGTAAACTGAAAGTTGAAATCTTATGCCAACATCTTATGTGAAATAATATCTAAAATGAATTATGAGCCTTACACTTAGTTTCTACAAGCTTTTCTGTTATGATTACTCTTTTTTGTAAGGAGGTTCTTCTAACCGACATACCTTATGTGAGCTATCATAGTGTCTAATGTCTTGTTCTTTTAAGGGAAAATCTCACGTTGGGGAGAGGTATCATACTCTTACCAAGGATTATAACCTAAGCTAAGTAATCACAATCTACATCTGTCATCCATATAAATAGAAATAATTTGATAATCTAAACATATATTGGCTCGTAGTTCTGGGCATGTGAACATACCAAACTCAATGCTAAATACTACTCTCTATAATCTGTATGCTCATTCTGTAGGAAATCCACTTTAAAACTAATATAAGGGTTTACAATGAGAACCATTTGTGTATCTGTTTACTATAAACTGTAATTAAAACTGTAAAGTGGATTTCATATCTTAGCTGAGATCAAAAGATCAAATGTTGCTCAAAATCTAAATATAAACTAATCATAGGGTGCTTAAAGCATAACCATGCTTGAAATATCAATATTCAAAATAGGGCTTCGTAACCCATGCATCAAATTCATCTCAAGTCATTATAAAGTTCATGCTTAATAATGAAAATCTTGAAAATTAAATTCTAAATCTGGAAAATAAAGGCACACGCATAAAAATACGAAAGTAGACATGTAATTCAACATCTAAATCACTTGTAATATCATAATCTTCAAATAGTGATGAGTGGGTATAAACCCTAGACTGAAATTCATATAATTTCATGTAAAATTCAACTGTAAAACTAATTTTAGGCACAAGGATGAAAGGAGTATCCTTGTTCATAACCCCACATACCTAAATTAATGAATTGAAGAAGACACTTGATTTTGAATCCCTATTTGTGCTCTTGAAGATTGTTTCTTGAAGTTCTTGAATTGGGAACCTTGAATTTTGGGTTATCTTGGAAAAAGATTGTGAAATTTGGATTTCTTGAGGTTTAAAATTTGAAGCTCTAGGGTTTCTTAGAGAGAAATTTTCGTGAAAGTGAGAATATTAGGCTTAGAATAGGTTTAATCTATTGCTTTTCACGATTTGGAGGATTAGAAAAAGACTAAATTGCCCTTTGAAATTTTGAGTTCGGAACTAGAGTCCCGATTTTACACCATGGCGTATTGCGGCGCCATCGCGGTGGCTTACTGGAAAAAGGACGAGTGATATTTTGCACTATAGCGCACTACGGTGCTATTATGCTGCATCACTAGAAAAGGGCAAGTGCGAATTTGTATTCCACCGCGATGCAGCATTATCAAAATTCTATATTAAAAAAGAATGAGTGTAAAATTTCACTCCAATATGATACGACGTCTTCTCCACCGCAATTTCTGGTACAACACTGGCCAATCACGGTGAGATACTGGAAAGGGACAAACGTGATTTTGGGGTTCACCGCGATGCGGACTAATCATGGTGAGTTACTGCCTTTCATAAAAAATGTCATAAATTCTCACCTGGGTATCAAATTAAGGTGAAAATAGTATCGTTGGAAAGTTAATTCAAATATCTACAATTTGGTGGGTCTAGAGCTAGAAAATTTTACACATATCAAGAGTTATTCACTTTTAAATTTAATCCTTGACACATAGGAGCTAAATAAAACTATGAAAAGTTTGGGCTATTACAATTTTGGCCAATAACAGTACCTGAAGTAGCGCTTTTTGGTGCAGAAGAAGAAGATATGGCAATCAACACTTTATTAGCCCTAGTAGAAACCCTGGCTAAAAGATAATCTCATTGCATGTGACCCAGCTGACCATAATTATAACATTTATTTCTCCCCCTTCATAATAACCATGGTAAAGTTGATTGCAAAATCTATAAGTAGAATAAGGTGGGGCTAACTGAGCTCCACTAGCCTGAGACTGGGCACCCTATGCCTTAGGACTACTGTTGGCCTGAAAATGACGATTGACCGAAGGTTTAGAATAAGGAGCACTAGCATATGAATATGAATT
>NC_061119.1:163008253-163055098 GCF_002878395.1 Capsicum annuum
AAGATAGTTAGTAGGATAAGCACTGGCATGTAACTCAGGAAAAGTGAAAAAATAGTGTCATATCCAAAATTAGTCAAAACTATATGCATATATTTATATATGCATTTATAAGATGTCAGGATAGGGTAAGGGTAATGACTATTAGAGTTTTAAAATCATTAACCTGCACTAGGTGGCTCGCTCCATCCTAAAGGTACCCATGGAATATACGGGTTCAGCGCTTCCTGCTGAAAGGGTCCCAGCGTATAATACCTTAGGTTTTTGACATTTAGAAAATTTCTTAGATTTTTGGTCTCTAGACAAGTTACGACTATGGGGAATGAGTTATACACTAGGGTATAAGTGGTATGGGTTGGTCGTAAGATGACTAATGATGGATGTTGGATTGAATTTGGTTCTTGGAATAGATATGAATTGGGTGGGATGAATCGTATCGGTGGATACAGATTGTTTGGTTACTTTACTTAATCTTATACTTAGTGACAAGGTTGGATCTGAGTACGAGTGGATCACCATGAGCCTTAAGCCAAGGTATGAGTCATACCACGGACTCGTATGGTGGAAAGTGTTCAAACCTCTTGTGATTTTATTCTGCTAGGGGTACGGGTTAAGGGTACTAGTCATATACTTAGATACGAATTGGTTTGTATGAGTCGTACCTTGGATAGTGTTTGGTCCAATGGGGAGGCTTTGGGTATGAGTGGTGGGTACCACTCGTATAGGGGTTATGATTCGTATGAGGTAGTCGTACCCTACAATGGGATTTTATGCAGTTTAAGTGAGGGCAATCTGGATAATTTCCCATTAACCTAATAAGTCACCACAACTTTTAACACACTTGGGAGGTTATTTTCCCCATTATTCTATTCATTAACACTTAGAAAATAGTCTTCAATCATTTTTAAAGTTCTTGGGTAAAAGAGGCTAAGGTTTCATCTTAAGGATTAATTTGGGGCTTGTGTCGGTGATTTCGCTTCATTATCTTCTCAATTAAGGCATTTACTCTTTCCTCATTATTAGTTCTAACTAAAGACATATTTTGTAAATTATTTTCATGGCATAGTGTTTTATGGTTTTGGGGTTTTCAAATATGTATTGGGGTTTTGGCTATAAATTCTTAATTATGGTTTTCCCATATTTTAATTATGCTCTTACATATTTAATGATGGTTTTGGATAATTGGTTACATGGTAATGGTTACATGGTAATTGGTTTTGATTTTGGGAATACTATGCCCCCAATATGTTTGATAAAATGCCTATAATAATGCTTTTACTATATTATTGGATTTTCTATTACATGGTTTAAACTTGGTAATAGAACCCTAAGTGGTTTGCAATGGTTAAATGGAATGGTTTAGTGGTCATGGTTATGGTAAATTGAATATCCTTGTGGGGTACAATGGAATACCCCAAGTAAATATGTTAATGGACAACTTGTGGGGTACATGAGAATCCCCCAAGAAAACATAATGGAACACTTGTAGGGTACATGGGGCTCCTACTAGTTAACATGGTAAATGGGTACACGGGAATCCCTTTACCTTAAAAGGTTGGGTAAGGACGATACTTGCAAGTTATCGTCGGTATGACAATACCACTATTAATAGTCTTGATTAATAATAAATGGAATAATGGATTGGTTGGTTGAAAATGGTTTTAATTGAGTAATAATGGCAGGGTCTAATAACTAACTGTGAAGGCAGGAGTTTAATGAACAAACACTGGAAACTCATATTTGTTGACATTGGGGGTTGGTCATGGCGACCATTTATGATACTATGAGGTACATGGGAATCCTCTAAGTGCACTTTACATATGTATCATGGAGAAATAAGGATACTTCAAAATCCCATACTCTTATGGTATCTCCGGTTCATGCGGCTACATACATCAAGGCTCGTTTAAGGGGTTACACTAGACCCATATAGCCCACGGGTAGTTATGGATAGTTAAGCTACACATACCGAGGTTAATGGTTTCAAATACTTAATAAACTTAGTTCCCTTTATCAGCATGGTTATATATATATGTGTGTGTGTGTGTGTGTGTGTGTGTGTGTGTATGGTTTGTAATGTATATGGATGGTTTACTTGGTTTTACTGGATGACGTTGTTTTATCCTTATCCTGAATTTATGCTAGTGTTCACCCGCTAAGCCATCTTCAGACAGTTGTATCCCTACGCAATACAGGAACCGTCCATTCTACTCCTCCTACATAGTGATCAAATTTTGGGATCATCTTTTGGATTAAGTGGTGAGCTTCTATCTTTCTGGAAGGCTCCGTTTCATGTTATGGACATTTTCATATACTTTGGTTATTTTATGGATATTGATTTTGGCTATGGATGGGGGCATGTCCCAACTAGATATTGGTTTTCTTTTGGTTATATTCTTTTAAGGAACTACTATGGGTTGATATGGCCGAGATCGGTATTGGTGTTAGCCTTAGTATAGGCATTGGTATGAGGCTGATATCGTTGGACTAAATTTTGCACTATTCCATCCTCTTTTATTTTTGGATTATATGTAGTTATTATGGAACTTAAATGGTTATGGTTTTGGATTATGGTTTGGTTTGGTATTGGTTATTGGTTGGTATCAAATAATTGGGCTCGTTTGGGTTGTCACGGTCATAAGTCTATCCCAGAGTCTTGGATTGTACAATAACGCTATTTTGTTATATGTTCAGAATTCATCCGACTCAGTATATGTGTTAGTTGGTTTGATTAGGTAACAAGAGTGGTCTCCTCTCCTGGTTAGACCCATTACGACAAGGACCTGGTTTGGGTCATGTCACAGTGCATGTTAGCCGCACAAACCAGAAAAAATCTAAGGGATAGGGAATCTACGACCATATATATCCAAAATATATATAAAGTGTGAACTATGAACACGATCATAAAGACCCCCACACCGGCAAACTTAGTTTTCAGTATTGGTTCCGTTGGGACCTCCACCTTCACAATGAGCTACATAACCCCCTTTAAGCCTAGATTAAAATAATTTGTATATATAACAAACTAGTAATCTAGGAGTCATTCATTAAGGAATTCACTACTTGATATCATTATACTATTATGCTTGCAAGCTAATATATTTATGCCAAACTAATTCACACAACCAAATTGGGCACCTAAGTTCTATTAAAATCCAAACCATGGCCACCAAGACCATCCAAATCTATTTAAATAATCATTTATCTATTAATGCATTGCATTAAGTTTTAAAGCAAGTTAAACCATGCAATTTTCAAAAATTAAAATAAAATTCACAAGGTGGGTTAAGGTTCATGCAATTCTAAATCAAAATTCATTCAATTTGGGAAAACTCATATCCCCTATTCCAACCATTTAAATAATATGCCAATTCGGTCCTAAAAATATCAATTTAAAGTATGAATAGTCAATTCAAAACATGGGAGAAGTAATTCAATCAGTAACAACCGAAACACCTCAACCTAATTTCAAAACCCACAATTAAATCACATAAAAATCCATTAAATTCATGCCACAATATAAAAGTAAAGTTTAGGAAAGAGAAACATATCTGAAACACACAAGTATTTGGAGTTAATTTGAAGTTTAGAGCCCGAATGATGAATTTTCTATGGAACCCTTAAGCTTTCTTGGTTGGAGAGTTAAAGATGAATAAAGTAGAATTTGATCATTGAAAACTAAAGAAAAAGGATCTCTTTTATGTTTATAAGTTGTGGAAAGGGTGGAATAACCAAAAGTCCCTCACCCTAAGTGAAAAAAATAAAACTAGATGAAATTTACTCCTTGGCGTGGCACAACCTTATCATGGAGGTTAACCTCCGTGCCACGCTGATATCGCGGAGGATAACCTCCGCGACACGGCAATATCGCAGATCCTCACTGCGTCAAAGTCCTAAAATGACCCTAAACTCCTTCCAAAAATTTCAAAACATTTTTTAATTACCCTTTTAACATCCCTAAACACAATTCAAGTCAAAAATAGATATTACGCATGGGGAAGCTAAAAAATAAAATGATTGAAATTTTAAAGGTCTTATACTTGTCTTGGTGGAAACATTTTTCCTTGTTGGGAATGATCTCTTTTCTATTAGGTTTCTTCTTTATCAAAGGAAGTGTTTTGGACCTCTATAAATAGAAGACCCCTCTTCTCCTATCATAACACAATAACATCCACAATGTAGTCATTAAAGAGTTTTGTTTAGGGGAAGATTTCTCCCAATAGGTTCTATGTTTTTTAATATTAGGTTTTATATGTAGGTCAATTGGCTAAATTATAAATAATATTATGTTTTTTTAGTTTAGTTTTGTATCATCTAATTTATCATCTCCATAGTTTGCAAACTTTAAACTTCTGCATGACGTCCTCTCGATTTCGAACCAACACAAATTCCATTGTGTTGCAGAAATTTGAGGAGACAAGAAGGTTTATGATTTTGTTTGTGTAACTGTGCTCTTAAGATATTTCCTAAAGGTACCATCTCCAAAAGATTTGTTATATTATTCTTTGTCAAAAAAAAAAAACCTTTTTCATTATGATAATAGGTTTAAAATCTATAACATACTAAAAGTTTGAAGATCTTTAAAAAAGTGATTTGAACTTTTTACCCTTCACTAAAAGATTTCGCAATAAACAAAATTATTTTTTCACTTATTTTCTTCAATTATTAATTAATTATTAAAAAATTAAAGAGTCCTAAAATATATGATATATTGATGTTGGTAGGTCTTCTTTTTCCTTATGTACATGAAAAAAGGAATCTTAAAATATATGGTAAGCGAAAAAATTAAAAAGTTGTGTCTTAACTTTTCGGTTAGTCTTAATAGACAATGCCACTTTTATCTCTTTTTAAATAAACATCATTCTTAAAAAAAAAAAAAATTAAGGAGACAATGTTAACCTATGGTGTCTCATAATTTCATATAAAATAAAAGTTGAATTCGTGATTTCATCTTTATTGTTGGTTCTTGAATCTTAGTATATTTATTTATTTTTAATGGTGGGTCTCTACATCTTTTAAATTATTATTATAGTATTTATTTTGATAAGTTGTATGTCTTCTAGAATTATTAAAGTGTAATTTTATTTTAGGTTTGTTTTGAAATCTTTTTTCATTGATAATTGTCACAAATTTTTCAACTTTAATTGTATTATCATAATATTCGATTATCGTATTATTTTGTTGTAGTTTTTATTTTTTTACTATATATCTACTATTTTTATGTTTAATACAGATAATAGATGAATGTTTTGTTAGACTTCAAGAAATCTTTATGTAAAGATTAGATTTAATTTAATCGTATTGTTATGATATATCGATTATTATATTATTTTATTGCAATTTCTATTCTCTTTCTATCTGCTAATTTTTCTGCTTGATACAGGTGGTAGATGAATTTTTGGCCGTACTTTAAATAATTTTAGTATAAAAGTTAGGTTTAATCATACTATTTTGGTATTAACACGCGACGCACGTTCCTAATATTAAAATCTTAAATTTAATTGTTTTCTCTAATAATGCAAGGGAGGACCTTGGTTTGAATCTTCAACGGCCAATGGCTTTGCAACTAATTCAATAGATTACTTCTCCAATATATTAATTTATCTGTTTTACGTGCTTCTTTTGGTGATAATTTGAGAGTTTTTTTTTTTTTTTGTATTTCAACTATTCAGTTCTGTAATTATATTGTCAACATGTAGTATTTTTAATACTGTATGTTACAGACAATGTTTGCAAATTTTGGATGCCCTCTCTAGTTTTTGTGTGCGAAGAATACTAATTGGTCTTTTCTGGCAATGTAAATGGTCATAATCTTGAGTTAGGGCTTAGGTATTAGTACTCTTCCCTCAAAAACAATTCTACATTTTGAATTATGAGGTTTAACATGTCTAATTATTATTGATGTTAATTTGAAGTTAATTTTTATGTTTTTATTTATTCCAATGTATATTAACCTTTCTTTACTAATTATTATTTAATTAACTTTATAGTATTGGTTATGAAAATTAATGACTTTTAAAATATATGAAAAATTAATTTTGATAGTTTTTTTTTCTTGTCTACGTGAAAGTGGGTCCTAAAATATGTAATAAGAGAAACAATTCAACATTCAATCCTAGCTGCTATACCTATTTATTTTATTATTTTATTTCAGTCCATCCAACTTTTTTCCATGTGAAAGTCCATATTCTTTTTTAACTCCGTATTAGTCCACATTTAATGTCGAATCAGGAGCGGACCCACATTGATCAAAGGAAGGTCAAGTGATACTACTTCGTCGAAAAATTTTGATATATCTACAATATATTAAAAGTTGGGAAGACCCTTAAAAAAGTTTTTCAAACTTTTTATTCTTCATAAACATAAAATTCAATGAAATTTGGTTATCAACCCTATCCTTATTTGAATTATTTGAATTATATACTTGAAATATAGGTCCTTCATGTAGGAAATTAAATGTGTTACATTCAAACTATTTTTAAAACTTATATTATCCTTAAATATAAAAGTAATCATACAATGCAAAATATGGAAGAGGAAAGAGTAATGAGGCTAGAGAAAAAAAGTGAAGTAAAATCACGTAAAAAGGAATAAAGAAAAGAAGATATGTGAAAGAAAACCCCTCGTAACATTTGCATAAATTTTTCCTTATTTAAACTCTGAAGTCCTAAATATTTAAAACTTCAATATCACTAAAATTTTACCTTATATAAACTTTACTTAAATTATATATAAATAACAAATAAAATAATAAAGACGAGAATTTAAAATATTGAAAGACAAAAAGGAAATACGAATTAGTATAATTAAAGAGGTTGTCCTGAATCAGGGGTGTATCGAAAACAACTTCTCTACATTTTATTTTTTTCAAATTCCACTTTGTCTGAAAATAATGAATATGTTTGTTGTATAATTAAAGAGTCCTAGATAAAATCTTTTAGAAAAAATAATAATTAAAGAACCTAAAATATATGGTAACTGAAAATGATACTAAAGATCATTATGCGTCATGTGCTCATGTTGCTGAACTATAAATATCGATCTGGAGGTGACCTACATTCTCTCTTTTAAGTTTTTTTTTCTTGATTCATGTAGAATTTGATTGGTTGTAGAAAAAATAATTGTGAATGTGGATTCCTTAATCATAAAGGAAGTTGGAGTGATGTGATACTAGAATTTCAAACATACATACTCTACTTCTACTAATTAATTTAGTTTGATTTTGATTCGACTTGTTTTTTTTTTTATATTCATTATGAGCATTTTTTTCTATTGATAATTTCTCGTGTATCTCTTTGAAGTAAAAATTTTGATAATAAATTCTTTCATTTTGATAATTTCTTGTGTTTCCTTTTCAATTAAAATATTTTAAACGAAAATTGAATGAAACAAGCAAGTTTCCGCCGAATGAAGTAGTCGAAAAATATCAAATATTTTTTAGTTATTATTATTATTATTGTTGTTGTTGTTGTTCTCTAATTGTTGAAAGAATGTACAAAATTGACATTGTCTAATCTCACATGCAAAGCACATATACTAAATTAGTTATATTAAAATTGTGAAGGACCTTAAAAATGTTGTCTGTACGTTTTTCTCTTAAGTTTCTTATTTAAAAAAAATCATTTTTTCACTATTTTTCTAATATTTAAGAATTAAAAATTAATTAAATATTTATATTAAAACTTTTCCTTATTAGAAGTCATCACAATTAATGACAACTAATGTCTTTTTCATAAGTTTAAAAATTCTAAATCAACTAAAATTGACTTGAAGTAGATTTGAAAATTTTTAAAATAAATATGAAAGCATTAGAATAAAAAAAAATTAATAAGTACCAAACTTTTAAAACTTTTAAATAAGTAATCAAAGATTTTCTAAAAAAATTAACTTTAAAAATAAGGAAAGATTTTAATTATAGACAAAATAAAGGAGTAATAATACTACAGTAGCAGCACGAAAAAAATGTACTACATACATATGCAAAAGTGACGATTCATTAACCATTTGAAACTACTGGTGGTAATATATATGTGTGCTTATAATAAAAAATATGTAAAAATAAAATATATGTTGTGTTTACATTATTATATTAAAATGTGAAGGATCTCTAAAAAATGATTGAACCTTTTGCATTTCATTAAAAACTTTCGCAAACTAGTAATTCCGTAATATCACTTGACCAAATTTCGGTAATAGGACTAAATAATTTTGGTAATAGATTTAAAGCTGTTCCTTAAGTATAATTTTAAATTTTTCAAAAATGTGCTTGTATTTAAGTTGTTGCGTGAACTTCACGTTCAAAAAAATTTCTTAAATTTCACATTCCAAAAAATCATTCAAAGAACTCTAATGTTGGATCAGGAGTGGATTTGGACAGGAAATTTAGTGTTTTTTTTTGTTTTTAATTAAAAAACTGGTGAAGTGAAAAGTTTAAGTAAGTCCATGAAACGATGCTCTATAAAATTGTTGAGATGAATTATGTAATTGATTAAATATTTAGATCACAACTAAATAAAATTTTGATTAGAATTACTTTTGAAATCTTGATGGATTTTGAGACTTGAAATATGAGAAATTTAGAACTACTGCGTTCTAAGTCCACCAACCATCTTGATGGTCATTGGATGACGGGGCATATCTATGGCATGCAAATAACTTGCTCAACTTCATAATAATAATTTTTTGAGTTACAAATATAAAAAGATAAAATACATCAACAGACATTCAAATTTAATCTCTGCGGACAACTAAATACTAGAATTTTGAGTATGTACATTTAGACATTTCTACTTATTTGTCCCGTGTCAGTTGAACACTATAACTTACAAAATGGTCATCTAGAAACATTTAATATGTGTCAAGTCACCTTCGAATGTATATGAGCCACAATAGAAATAAATTAAAGTATTTAATTGTCAGTTGAGATCAAGTGGAAGAGTTTAGATGTTTACTTTTAAAGTTGGAGAGCTTGATAAGGCCAAATATGGACGGGTATTTGTATATTATGCCTATTGGTAACTTACATCTATATTTTACTATCTAATAAGAGGGAAGAGGCACGAGAAGCAGGCAGCTCTCCGTCAACATGCCTGCTTCATCAGTTGCTTGCTCCGTAATTTTACTATATCATTTCTAATTAATTATTATAAGTCATTTATATATTAAAAAATTTAATAATATTTAATAAAAAATAAAATAGACATTTATGACATGTCTGTTTCAGCTGTTTTAATCGTAACTTTATTAAATATCACTTCTAATTAATTATTATAAATCATTTAAGTATTAACAAATTAATAATATTTGATAAAAAAGGTAAAATAGATATAAAATGATAATTTAACTCTTTATGTTTTAAATTAACTTGACGTCTTATATGAGGTCCATTTAAAAAAAAATCACAAGTATTTTTTATAGTAATTTTTCTATATTACTTCTAAGTAATTGTTGTGAGTCATTAAGACATGTCTGCTTCATTGCTTCAATCGTGACTTTACTATATCACTCATAATTAATTATTATGGTCATCTAAACATTATGCTGCTTAAATTGGAATAAAAGAAAAAGTATTATAAATCACAATAATTTAAAACTTAAATTATTTAAAAAATGTAATTGATTATCAATGCCACAAAAGTTTGGACAAAGAGAGCGATATATATTATTTTAAAATTACATAAAAAATATTATAAATTACAATAGTTAACAGTTTAAAATATCAAAAAAAATTGTTATATATTTAAAAAAAAAGTATATATTATAAATTATAATAATTAAAATAAATTAAATGAAGTATTTGCTGAGCCCGTGCAAGTAGTAACTAGTTTGTATACATAAAGTTACGGTTACAATAACTGGGTCTGGGTGCAATAAATTAACTAAAAATTACATAAGTACACAATTTATGTTTCCAATATTACAAAAAATCTCAACTCCCTAAATATATGACAAAAATCTCAACATATACACAGAATGTTATGTATATGTCGGTTATGTTATGTATATTAATAAGCAGAGAGAGAGTAAAGTAATTAAAAAATGGGAGATAATATAATTACTTTCAAAGGATTGGTATGGTATTTATGTTATTTATACAAAAAAATTATCATGAACATTAAAAATTAAGAAGATCATTTCTCAGTTATATTTTATGACATGAACAATCTACTTTTTAATTTAAGAGCTTTATTTGTTTTCTTTTTGTCATCTGGTAGCCAATTCCCCCCACCCCCACCCCCACCCCCCACCCCCACCAGCCTCCTGTCTCATGGTCATGCCTGCTTATACACGGGTATTTCAGGTATTTTATATTTTTATGCAGCAACATTGTTGTACTTTAATGTTTATATGTACGTACTATTTCTGTTTGACAAAATAACCAAGACTTTTGATGTAATATGTGTGTGATAATTGGTCTGAAATGGTTGGGCCCTTCTAGATTCTTTTTGTATTTTGTTTCCTTTACCCTTATTTGGTCCATTATTACGCAAATAGCCATGTACATTATGGTATGATATTGTATTGTATTGTATAGAATCAACAACAACGACATACCCAGTGTATTCCCACATAGTAGGGTTTGGGGAGGGTAGAATGTACACGGACCATACCACTACCTCAAGTAAAGTAGAGAGGCTGATTCCGATAGACCGGCTTAGGTTCGACAACAGTATACCAAACACAAAAGATAAGTGCATATAAACTAGTATTGTAAGCAAAATAAACTAACAGTATAACAAACACCAAAGATAAGGTGCATATAAACTACAACCACAACACCACGAACAAAAAACTCCAGACACAAAAGAACGCTCCCCTACTATTACCAACGCACCCCTATCCCCTATAACCCTCTACCCTAATCCGCGGCCTCCACACCTTCCTATCAAGGGCCATGTCCATCGTAAGCTGTAACTGTTCCGTATCATGCCTAATCATCTCCCTCCAATATTTCTTCGGTCTACCTCTATCCCGCCTAAAAGCATCCATAGCTAGTGTCCCGCACCTCCACACTGAAGCATCAGAGCCCCTCCCCATCACGTGCTCGAACTAACGGCACCTCACTTCTCGTATCTTATCCTCTACCGAGGCAACTCCCACCTGCTCCCGAATAATCTCACTCCTCACCTTATCTTTCCTGGTATGTCCACACATCCATCGCAATATTTGCATCTCTGCCACCTTCAACTTTTTGGGTGTGGGAGTCCTTAACTGGCCAACACTCCATTCCATACATATAGCCGTTTGGACAACCACTCTGTAGAACTTACCTTTAAGCTTCGGGGGCACCTTCTATCACATAGAACTCCCTAAGCGAGCCTCTATTTTAACCACCCTTCCCTAATACGATGTGTGACATCCTCGTCAATCTCACCATTGCCCAGAATCATAGACCCCAGATACTTGAAACTCCCCCTCTTCTGAATGACCTGAGAGTCCAGCTTCACAACCACTCCAGCCTCTGCAGCACATCACTGAACTTACACTCCAAGTACTCTATCTTGGTTCTACCTAACCGAAATCCTTTAGACTCAAGAGTTTGTCTCCAAATATCCAACTTATCATTGACTACACCTCAAGTCTCGTCAATTAGTACCACATCGTCTGTAAATAACATACACCAAGGCACCTTCCGTTGAATATGTCGCGTCAAAACATCCATTACCAAGGCAAATAAAAATGGGCTAAGAGTCGATCTCTAATGCAAACCTATCAAAACTGGGAAGTGCTTCGAATCTCCATTTACCGTCCTTACACGAGTCTTCGCACTATCATACATATCCTGAATCGACCTAGTGTACGCCAAGGGCACCCCTCTAGCCTCTAAGCACCTCTACAGAATCTCCCTGGGAACTTTGTTATATGCCTTCTCAAGATCAATAAACACCATGTGCAAGCCCTTCTTTCTCTCCCAAAACTGCTCCACTAATCTCCTCACAAGGTGAATGGCCTCAGTGGTCGAGTGACCTGGCATGAAACTAAAATGATTCTCAGAGATTGTCACGATCCTTCTCATCCTCAACTCTACCACCCTTTCTCAAACCTTCATAGTATAACTCAATAACTCAATACATCTATAGTTGTTGCAACTATGGATGTCTCCTTTATTCTTATATAGTGGAATCATCGTACTCCACCTCTACGATTCATGCATCTTCGCTACCCTAAAAATAATGTTAAACAACCTTGTCACTACTCTAAACCTGCTCCGCTAGTGCTCTTCCAAAAATTCATTAGAATCTCGTCTGGCCCCATTACCATATCCCGCTGCATCCTGCGAATAGTTCCATTGACCTCCTCGACGTTGATACGCCTACAATAACGAAAATCGCGACATTTCTCAGATTTCTCCAAGTCCCCCAACACGAAACCTTTGTCCCTCTTGTCGTTTAAAAATTATGAAAATAGGACTTCCACCTTTCTCTAATGAGGGAATCCTCTACTAGCACTGTACCATCTTCTCTTTTAATTCACTTTACTTGGTCAAGGTCACGAGCCCTCCGCTCCCTGGCCTTAGCAAGCCTATACAACTTCTTATCTATGCATTTCTCCTCTAAAGCCGCATACAAGCTCCCAAAAGCTACATTGTTAGCCGTCGTAACCACTAACTTAGACTCTCTTCTAGCTACCTTATACTCCTCATTATTCGCTTGTCTTTCCTGATTATCCTTGCTCTCAACCAACTTAGCATAAGTCACCTTCTTAGACTCCACCTTTCTCTTAACCTCTTCGTTCCACCACCAATCTCCTTGATGTTTTTCAGATCGACCTCTCGAGACATCCAACACCTCTCTAGCGGTCTCCCTAATGAAACTGACAGTCGTCTCCCACATACTATCCACACCTTCTCTACTCTCCTAAGCCCCCTTACTCTTTAACTTCTCTTCCATTTCCAAAACACTAGCCAAAGTCAAGCTCCCTCACTTAATCCTGGGCTGAGCCTCCACCCTTCTTTTCTTTTTGCCCTTATTGATAACCAAGTCCATCACCAATAACCTATGTTGAGTCGAAAGGTTCTCGCTTGGTATGACTTTACAGTCTTTTCATAGCGCTCTATCACCTTTCCTAAGAAGCAAAAAGTCTATCTGAGTCTTGGCCACTGAACTACAAAACGTAATAAGGTGTTCCTACTTCTTCGAGAAGCTCGAATTCGCTATCCACAACCCAAAAGCCCTAGAAAAATCCAAAAGAGAAGCTCCTCCTTCATTCCGCTCCCCGAAACTGAAACCATGATGCACATCATTATAACCTATCAACAAAGACCCAATATACCCATTGAAATACCCTTCCATGACAAGTTTCTCAATGTTGGGGATGCTACTCACCACATCATCTAAAACATCCCAAAAGTCCTTCTTCTCCTCCTCGTCCAAACCTACTTGTGGGGTGTAGGCACTAATAACGTTCACCGTAGACACTCCAATGACCAACTTAATAGACATCAACCTATCACTAACTCTCTTAAACTCTATTACCTGCTCCCAAAATTCTTCATTTACTAAGATACCTATCCCATTTCTATGTCTCACGCTACCCGAGTACCGTAACTTATATCCATCCATATCTTTCGCCTCTAACCTACCCATTTAGTTTTTTGAACACACGGTATACTAACTTTCCTCTTTCTAAGAATCTTCACCAGCTCTATAGACTTACTCTGTAAAGTTCCTATGTTCCACGACCCAACTCGCACCCTAGAAGCTACCTTATCCCACCTAACCTTTCTACCCTTTGCCCGTAACCCCAAACTCGAATCTAGACCCGACCCAGAACCAAAACCACCCAACCTCGACCTATGACATGACTCTAGTCTACCATCGCCAATCACAGCCACTACACAAATAGGGGAAGAAGGATGAAAATAAAAAGGAAGAAAGATAACAAAGAGGGATAAAGAAAAGGCTAAAAGGACACACTGGTTACAATTTTTAAATCAATAAAGGAGCTTGAATCTATGCCCACTATATGCTAAGGACATAGAAAACAATCTATAATATATAGAAAGCAACAAAACCAATAATATAACACAAGTTTTGACAAACAACAATCAATAAGTATTGTATAGAATAGTATCATATAATATTTAGATGGACTGTATCGTTCACTGCTGTTTAATAACAGTTGTATTATTTGATTTGACGGTATGGTATTGTATCGTAACTGGCAAGTTTACTAACATGTCCTTAATTATTATAAATATTAAATTTATCTATAATTATTAATAAAATAATTTTATTTCTGCTAATCTGTCATAAATTATGCCATATAAATATATTAAGTTGTTAAAATTATGTAAATTTTAACAAAATTAATACAAGAGAAGATCAAAATAAATGTAAACAGATTCATTTTTTATAGTAACGAATTTCATTTCCTTTTGATGTTATGAAACGTGACCACCAATGACAAGTACAAAGTTTGAATGCATCTTTTTGTATATGCTATGATTGTATTCGGTATGGAATAAAAAAAATTATAAGAAAATAAATTATTTTTTACTTATTTTCTTCTGTTCGTTACGCAAATAAAAAGTATTTTTTAAAAATAATTTCATATACTTAATACAAAACAATGAAAATGAATAGGCTAAGATGGGTAGGTAAGAAAAAAATATGAAATTTTTTGTTAAGAAAATATTTGAGGGTGGGGTAGTAGATTCAGGGATCCAGGATAGGAGTAGGGGTGGGGTAAGATAAAAGTTTTAAATTTTGTAAAAAATAAATTAAAAAATATTTTTTTATGGGCGACTGCATGAGGAAGGGAGGGGGGAGGGGAGGAGAGACTGGTAGGAGGCAGTGGTGGGGTAAGAAAATTCTTTTAAAATAGTTTAAAAAATTTAAAAATTGGTTAGGGTGAAGGCTGGTAAGTGGTGGAGGAGGAGTAAGGGTGGATGAGGTGGGATGAAAAAGTTTTGAAATGTTTTTAAAAAATAAATTTTAAAAAATTGGGTGGGGGGTTTGGTAAGGGGTGGGGTTGGGGCCATGGTACGGGGTGAGATAAAAAAATTTAAAATCTTTTTAAGAAGAAATTTTAAAAATAATTTATTTTGAGCAGGGTGGGGGGGGAGGGAGGGAGGAGAGGAGAGAGGAGGGGGGAAGGCTCGTGAGGTGGGGAAAGCGGTAGAAGGTGGAGTTAAATAATATGAGGTAAAAAATAAAATAAAATTATGTAATATTAAATAAGGGCATTCTTATAAAAAATAATCAAACCAAGGATACCACCAAATTGGTGGTTGCATAAAGTGAGCATTTCTATAGTTATCAAACCATAAAATTAAATAAGGTCATACCATATATTTCAAAAAATAATTAAAATAAATATCATTTTCTTAGTAATCATGCTATACCATATCATGAAAAATTACCACCCAGACAATGTGTATCACTGTTTTAGACATCCATCACATTTTTCTTGAAACTGAGGAGTACAGTTTAAAGGTTTTATTTCTGAGTACATTTTAAAGGTTTGATTTCTGTTCTTTCTTTAGGTTTATTTCTGTCCTTTCTATTTCCTTTTTGTTTAAATTATGTTCTTTCTACTTCCGCTATTTGTTTATCTAATTGCTTTTAAATTTTCTTTTTTTTTCTGTTTTGGAAGTTGGAAGTAAAAGTATATGCTTCCCCATTCCATGTTATGTGTCATTATTTTTTTTTATTCGTTCAGAAAAGAATGTCATTTTTCTTTATTTGATAATTATTGAATGTAATCATCCCTATTTTATCTTTGCCGATCCATCTTAATAAGAAAAGACAACTAAAAAGTAATTATTAAAGCAACTTTAAGAGAGATAATTTTACAAAGTCATCACTTATTTCTTAAACTTCGTACCCGATCAAAAGGTGACACATAAAATAAGACGGAGGAAGTATTTTGTATAAAGTTACGACTTTCGACTAAAGATAAATAGTTTTAATTATAAGTGTAAAGGACATCAAAAGTTTTGACAACATATGAACTACAACAGTTTATAAATTATTGTATAGGAGAAAGTAATAAATTTCACTGAGCTCAGTCTAAAACTATATAATAAAATTATAAAATTTTAAAATAATAAATCTCTTACGTAGAGTGATCGTGTAATCTACCACAATTATAATAAATTACAGTTGAAATAATATTATTTTGCCCAGAATAAAATAGATATTACTAAACAAAGAAAACACTTAAGAATCCAAACTACAAAGTTGCAGAAGCAAAAAATTGACTTGGACAATAACCAAAACAGTTTTAAGCAGTGGTGGCGGATTGAGCAGCCAGCCTCTTCGATGCCTCCTCGATGATGGACAACTTAATTCCTTTACCTTTAGGTAATGATACCCATGGCTTAATACCCTTTCCAAGAGTGAACACATTCCCCAAACCTGTAGCAAATTCATGACCCTGCACATCCTGAATAGGGAAGGTCTCAAAGCTACCCTTATGCGTCTCCCTGTTCTTAATAACACCACAACCCCTGTTCAGTGGCGGATCCACCTTGTAATCAGGGTTCATTTGAACTCCCTTCGATGGAAAATTATACTATTTTTACACTATCAAAATTTTTTCTTTATGTATATATAGTTGATGTTGAACTTGCTTCGACTAATTCGTATGTTTACTTCTGAACTCCCTCAATAAAAATTTTGGCTCCGCTACTGATCACAACATTCCCAACGTCAAACTTGATGAAATGACCAATCTTGTTCGATTCCAAGTCCAGCTTTATGGTATCGTTTGCCTTGATGAGAGGATCGGGATAGCGGATTGTTCTTCCATCGTAAGTGTTCAAGTATGAAATCTCTTTCTGACCAAACTGCACTGAATAGACCTTGCAAAGCTTAAACTTTGCCTCCTCATCCCTTAATGAGTGAAGACAGAATTGGCCCTTGGTGTCATAAAGGAGGCGGAAGCTCTCATTAGTCTTTGGAATTGAAACAACATCCATGAAACCAGCTGGATATGTCTTGTCTGTCCTAACTTTCCCGTCAACCAGAACTTGTCGTTGCATCAGAATTGAGATCACCTCTCAGTATGAGAGAGCATACTTCAACGTGTTTCGCAAGATAATGATCAACGGCAAGCACTCCCTTGATTTGTGTGGACCAGAAGGCGGTTTGGGAGGAAACGCTCCACCAAGATTTTCAAGCATCCAATGCTTTGGGGCTTTGAGCCTATTTAGATGCTTCTTCAAACCTCTAGCCAATTTGGTAGTGTAAGAATTTTAGTTGCTTTGGTGAATAAGACTTGTTACAGTTAGAAATAATAAAATCAATAAAAATAAAAAAAATAAAATAATCTTCTTCTTGGCTGAAGCGCGATTATCTCCCTCTACCTAAGAAAATTCAAGTCCACTGTGGCATAATCCAAACCAATCCAGCAATATCAACTCTTTGACATGTCTCCTCTAGGATATAACAACCCATCACATTCACAATTCAAGCAATTTAGATTAATTGAAGATTCCAAAGCTTCACCACAAAAACAACTTTCTTCAACATATAAAACTTTCTTTTTTATAGTGAATATAGTTAGAAACTTAAAATATTTTCTTTGTTTCAATTTTCTCTTTCACTAATATAATTATTCTCTTTTGTATAATGAATATAGTTGTAGACTTAGAATATTTTCTTTTATCTCAATTCTCTCTTTCACTACATTAACTCAAAATATAACATTTCACATCTCTCAAAAATACTACTTCTCCTCATATCTCACATACAACTCATCTCTTTTCTTCTTACAACACATAAGAAAAAAAAAAAAGAAACACCACTATTTATAAGTGATGAATCTTTCTTGTAATGAAAAAGAAGAACTAGTGGGAAGATAAAATGAATAGACGTACATGTGTTACAAGAGCAATGAAGTAGAATAATTGTAGAAGTTACAAGAAACTTATGACCAAATTCTTATCACTAACTCATGAGATTAAAGACAAAAAAAATAATGAAAGTAAAGGGATATTAAGTTGTAGATGTTACAAGAGTTATCACAAACTAATGGTCACTACTTTCTCCACTTTATAATGTCCGCAAATTATCACGCAATTTAAATTTAATACTGAAATGCACCAATAAAGGGTAACAATAAAAACATTCTTTTATTTTAAAATTAATTTATTTATCTTATTTTATTTTTTAACTTGTTATATATTTAAAAATTACATAAAAAATAGGAGTATTAAAAATCATAATAATTAATAATTTAAAATATTTAAAAAATATAAAAAAAATTGATTGACTCTCAAAATTTTATTTGTGCCACATAATTGAGAAAGACGAGTAACATATACTATGTGGAAATTATATAACAAATATTACTCCATTCTTTCCAAAATCACAATGAAAAGGTTAAAACACACTTATTTCGAAACTAAATGAGTGTAAATCAAGATTAAAACAGTTATAATTATATGAAATTTCTGATGGACTCTAAATTTCATTTATATCACATAAATTGGGGTAGAGAAAATAATATATATTTGGTTCGTTCTAGCACGAGATTCTGTATCTAGTATTAAAAGTAAAAACCCATAAATTTTAAAGTGAAATAGCTAAATACCCTTCTTAAAACCCAATTACCTACCGCTTTTGCAACCTGAACATGAGTAGATTATAATCACTTAGAGAAGTTTCTACCCATGATACGAAGGGACATGGTTCTAAACTTTATAGAATGATACTAAAAAAGTTTTATATGGCTCCCATATGATTCAATGAGATGCAGTTTAGCTGGATCAAAATTCAGACTTTGAGGAAAAACTATTATGACCCTAAAAGTTGAGGTCATAATAGCACCTACTTCGGCTTAGACTTAGTAGGTAACTCAAATCCTACAAAAGTAAGGAAAGATCAATAAATAGGAAGTAAATTCATAAGTACGAGACTTCTAGAATGAAGTCAAGACATAACATGTCATAAATTAGAATCCGAACAAAATCCATAAGATCCTTAAGATGTAAGTGTCATAGGTGTAAAGAACATCTAATACAACTCAAAATATTGGAAATACATAAGTTTGTATTCAAAGGGTAAATAAAGACTATCGTCTTTATAATATGAACCTAAATCAACAGATTTGATTAGTTTTAGCCATATTGCAATACCTTATTTCAATTCCTTGCCCAAATCATGCCAAATATTCTTTTCCTTAATTGTTCTTTGAAGTTATGATAAGGAGAGTCTGAAGAAACTCCTATTGCATTCTTAGTAACTCTTGAAAATTTTATCACATTAGCTATCGCTTTGCAGTTCTATATGTATGATCATGTCATGACTATTTTGATTGAGTTCTAACTCTCAGCCCGAATCAGCTCCTTATAGTCAAACAAGTTAGCTCAGAAATTAGTTTTGTGTTAGGGGGTTTATCTTTTCTACTTAGCTATACCCTTCATTTGCAGACATGATGGCCAAGTACCTTTATTTTTTCACTCATAACAGTAATTCAACAAGAGAAATAGATTCCCCTCCCAGCATTGCACTTTTCTAATGTCATGTCTATATTATTCTATTTGATTTCTATATATTTGAAAAAGTTTTATATGTATCATTACTCTGTCAAAAGGTGATGATAGTTGTCAAATATGATCAATTTTAGAAATTCAGTTTCATGTTAGTACTATATTCTTTTAATCCCAAAATCAACCTTCATTTGAATATGAATGATCCCAAGGGGAAGATAATGTAATACCCACCAAACTCTTAGATAAGCTTATAACCATTCGTCATATGTTTAAAGGCCCAAATATAATTATTTTAAACCATATATAAGTGTCATTACCATTCACCTTGTGTGTAATGTTTTTTCGATACGAATCATGGTCAAAGAAAGCATTTAGAGAATAGTTGAGTTGAGAACATTTGTTGTCAGTTGAGTTTTCTTTTTTGATCCTACAAGGGTCAACTTTAAACGAGTATAACTTTTAGAATATATAGATTTTTGGAGCTAGGATGGTCTCTAGTATGAGGGCTAAGATGCATAAGTTTGTCTCAGGATTTTTTCGTGAGTTATTCCTTGAGAGCAAGGCGGCCTCGTTGATTGAAAATATGGACATCGCTAGGTTGATCGTGTGTATGCAATAAATAAAAGAAGAGAAAAAGAAGCAAGTTTATTTTAGTGAAACGCAAGGGAAGAAGTTTAGGTCTTTTGAGCCTAGTGGTCTAGATGGGGGTAAGTGGCCACAAAAGAAGTGGGGAAGTTTGAGTTTTTTTCTCCTCGGCTAGTGTTCGCTCTCCTTACCTGAAGTCATGGGTGATCTTCAGTCTCAATTTGGTGGTGGGTTCTGGGCACAGGGTGCCCAATTCTAGGCTATTGGTGCCCAGTCGGCTTTACCCCACCCTCTTTGTAGATTCTCTGGTCAGAGTCATCATGGTTTTTGTAGGAAGGGGAGCAACAAATGTTTAGTTGTGGTCAGATCAGGCACATGCAGTGTGAGTGCCCCTCTTTAGAAGCTTCTTAGGCCAACAGGGATCTTATTTCTACTCCATCTACTCCTGTATCGAAGGGTGCTATGTCTACTTCTGCTTCTATTTTTGGCACTGACACTGTCCGAAACAACTTGTATGGACTTGCTACTCACCAAGATTTTGAGGCATCTCCCGATGTTGTCACGGGTATGTTGAGACTTTTCTCCAGTGATGTATATTATTTGCTTGATCCAGGGTCTATAATTTCTTGTGTGACCCCGTATGTGGTCGTGCATCTTGATTGTGGTCCAGAGAGTCTATTAATTATTTTTTGTATTTCTATCCAGTAGGAAACTCAGTGATTGCTAGAAGGGTCTATAGGGGTTGTATGGTATTTATAAATGGTAGAAATATTCTTGTGGACTTGGTAGAGTTGGACATAGTCGATTTTGATGTCATTCTGGGGATAGATTGGTTGCATTCGTGTTACTCTTCCTTAGATTTTCAGACCCATAGGGTCATGTTAAAATTTCCTAATGAGCCGGTTATTGTATGGGAAGGTGATTCTTTAGTGCCTAGGGAAAGATTCATTTCTTATCTTAAAGCCCAAAAGTTGATTTCAAAGGGGTGTTTGTATCATTTGGTCTGAGTTAAAGATTCTAACTTCGAAAAGCCTTCTCTAGAATTTGTTTCCTTGGTTAATGAGTTTCCTGATGATCTTCTTGTTGTTCCTCCTGATAGGGAAATTGATTTTGGGATTGATATTATTTTGGACACTCGTGTAATTTTTATCCCTCCTTATAGAATGGTTTCAGTAGAGCTAAAAGAGCTTAAGCAGCAATTGAAGGACCTCCTAGATAAAGGTTTCATCCATCCTAGTGTGTCTCCTTGGGGTGCTCCTGTGTTTTTTGTGCAAAAGAAGGATGGTTTCCTTCATATGTGCATCAATTATTGTCAGTTGAACAAAGTGACCATAAAGAATAAGTATCCTTTTCCTAGGATCGATGATTTGTTTGATCAACTTCAGGGTGCAAAGTGCTTCTCTAAGATTGATCTTAGATTATGTTATCATCAACTTAAAATTAGGGATGCGAATATCCCTAAGACTGCCTTTAGAACCCGGTATGGTCATTATGAGCTTCTTGTTATGTCTTTTAGGTTAACCAATACCCTGACAACATTCTTGGACTTGATGAATAGGGTATTTCGTTCATTCTTGGACATGTTTGTCATTGCCTTCATTGATGACATCTTAGTCTATTCTAAGAATGAGATGAATTATGTTGATCACCTCCGTGTCGTGTTGCAAACTTTGAAGGATCATCATTTGTATGCCATGTTCTCCAAGTGTGAGTTTTGGTTGAAAGCCGTAGCTTTTTTCGGTCATGTCATATCTAGTGAAGGGATCATAGTAGATCTCCAAAAGGTTACATTGGTTAAGAAGTTTCCTAGACCTATGACTCTAACCAATATTCGGAGTTTCTTGGGTCTAGACGATTACTATAGATGATTTTTAGAGAGTTTCTCGACCATAGCTTCCCCATTGACCAAGTTGACCCAAAAGAAGGTCAAGTTCTTATGGTCAGAATTTCATATGAGGGTAGTTTTGAGAAGTTGAAAGATAAGTTGACTTTGGCTCTGGTTTTGGCCTTGCCCGAAAGTAATGATAGTTTTGTAGTGTATTATGATGCTTCTCGTATTGGTTTCAGCTATGTTTTAATGCAACATGGTAGGGTGGTAGCCTATGCTTCTAGGCAGTTAAAAGTTCACGAAAAGAACTACCCTACTCATGACTTAGAGTTGTTAGCCATAGTTTTTATGTTAAAGATTTAGAAACATTATCTTTATGGGGTTCATATTGATATCTTTTCCAATCATAAGAGTCTTCACTATGTGTTTACTCAAAATAAGTTGAATCTTAGGCAAATGAGGTGGCTTGAGTTATTGAAATACTATGATATGAGTCTTTATTACCACCTCGATAAAGCTAATGTAGTCGTTGATGCTCTTAGTAGAAATATGAAACATATAGTATACCTTAAAAATAATATAGAAGAATTAATAAGGTTAAAACAAATGCTATGACATAGCATTTCAATTAACATGATAGAACTAGTAAGTACTAGTTATCTACTAATTATCCAAGTACAAGTTATCCACGCAAATTACCCGCACTATCCGCACCCCCTACAATTGGTATCAGAGCTATGTTATTTAAAAATTGTACAAGTAGATATATGTTAATTATGAGAAATGTTAGAGATGTTAATTTAATTGTTAATTATAATATATTATTAATTACGTTATCTTGTTGTTATTTATTTGTTAACTATGAGAAGACCATTTAAAAATACACAAGCTTTTAGAGGAATTAAAAAAATTTTAACTAGTTACTACCCAGAATATAAGAAGTTAAATAAAATAAAAGAAAACCCGCATAGATTAGCTTACTTAATTACCTTAATATCTAGCAATGAGGCAAAATTAATAATTCATTTAAAATCTAAAAGAATGAGATACTTACCACCTAACTATGATAAAATCAGATTTCGGTATCCACCAAAATATTATAAATATTGTACAGATGAATAACATAACAAAATCACAAAAATATAAAGAACTAAAACAAATAATATCTGAAAAACGAAAAGAAAGACTATAATATAACATGATTGTTGGAGTATGCCAAAAATCAATAAAAGCACAAAAGGAAGAAATATCACATTTCGAATGACAAATAGATAATCTGGAATAAATATATCAACATGATCTATACAGTATCAAGTAGATAAAATGAACAAAGAAGAATTTATAATAGATGAAAAAACATATGAAAACCATGAAGGATTAAAAATAAGAATAACATTTTCTAATTTAGGAAGAAGATATAAGAAAATAGGCGAACATTTATATTTAATGTTAGAGAAAGAAGAATTAAAATTAGAAGATAAATTAACAGCTATGGTAAGAATGACAAGAGAAAATGAAGAAATAGACAGGAAAAAAGAAATAGATAAAATAAAACAATAGACTACAAAAGAAATACGAAAAATAGAAGAAACTAAAAATAATAGGATTGCTGAATTAGAAAAAGAACTACAAATGCTAAAAGAGCAGTATGAAAAAAGACAGAAAGAAAAAGAAGAAAAAAATAAAGAACAAAAATTATTAATTGAGATAAGTCAATTTAAAGAAAAATTAGAAAATAAAGAATTATAAACTAATGATATAGAAATAAATACAATAAATGCTGAAGAAACAGATAATTATGATTCGGAAAATAGTGAAACATATATAAATAGAAAAACTAGAAATAAATGAAAAACAGGAAGTAACTAATAAAGAAAACTTAGAAAATACAAACACGGAAATAAACACTCTTGATAAAAAGGACGATGACAAAATAATACCCAGTACATTGAAATAAGAAAACCTACATATTATTATAAAAATAAGTTTAAAAAATATAACCAACGGGATGAATATAACAAATGGACACCAAAACAAATAATTCATACAAATTATAACTTCTTAGACTTAGACTGTGTAATAAATGTAGATAAAACGAAACAATTATGGATAAGATATATAACAAAACAATTATTAGACAATGTTATAAAAGCAATAGATACACCAGAATATATAGAAAAAACACTAATAGGAACAACAAAATTATGGTTTTTAAATTTAACTGAAAATAGTAAAAAGGTTTTAAGAAATGATAAAGAAATAGAAGGATCAACAGTAACTAAACTAACACCTATGGACATATTGAAAAAATATGAAATGGCTATAAGAGATGAATTTAGAAGTATGGCAACAGAAGAAGAAGAACAAAACAAAGAAAAAGATACAACTAGGAATTTAATATTAAAATTAGAAATATGTAATATGTGCTATATAGATGAATATATGTGTGCATTTAAAGAATACTATTATAAAAGAGCATATAATATAGAAGAAAGTAAAGAAGTGAGAAGATTATATTTTAGTAAATTACCTGAATTATTTAGTTCAAAAATAATAAAGAGTTGGGATGAAGCAAACATAGTAGATACTCTAAGAGCAAGAATAAAATTTCTACAACAATAGTATAGGAATATAGGTGAAAAATACAGAGAAAAAATATTATAAGAAAAGAAAAAGACATAAGAAATATAAGAAATACAAAAAATCAAAATATAAGTATAAGAAACCAAGAAAAAGATATTATGTAAAAAATTATAAATTTAAAAAACCATATAGCAGAAAGAAATCTATAAAAGAATGTACTTGTTATAGTTGTGGCAAACTAGGACATTTAGCTAGAGATTGTAAAATGCCTAAAGACCCAAAAAAGAAACAATTATCAGAAATAAAGATATAAAATGCAAAGTATATGCAAAGAGATTATATAGATTACGAATTAGAAAGTGAAGACAGTATATATGAAATTTCGAAAAATGAAACAGATAATGAAATAGATAGTGAATTAGATGAATCAAATGAGTAAAAAAGATATAAAAATAATAACAAAGGAAGAATATTGAAATGAACAAGGAACATATCAGAAAATAATATTTGATAATAATATATTTGACGAGATAAAAGGAAAAGAATTATCTTTAAGTGTAGAAAAATATTTAAAATACCAATAATAAAAAACATATATAGTAGACGAAAAGAAGAATACTACGTAGTAAGCCAAAAAGAACATGTAATAGACTATAGATATGCAAAAGGTAGAGCTAGTATACCACTAGTAACAAAAAGAATAATTAATAAAGAAATAAATAATATAAAAAGTAAAGACCCAATTAAATATCTACACCTTGGAGGAACAGAGATATTCATAAAAGCATGTTTTAGAGAAGGAATAGATACACCAATAGAATATATTTAGCAGATGATAGAATTATAAAACCTATAGAAAAAAGTATAATAACCGCCATAAGAGGAAATTTAATATACCAAAAATTTAAATTTATAATAAGAGTGAATTATTCAGTGGAAATAACAGATAAAAACATAGATAAATCATTAGTATTATATTGAAAAATATCAGGAATAGAACTAACCCCAGGAAGTAAAATATTTACAGCAAGATGTAAAAATCTATATATATTAACAACAAAACATAAAATAACGGGAAAAATAAAATTAATAAAATACAAATAGAAAATCCTTTTGAACAATTTGTAAAAACAATTGATAACAATGATTATAGTTACAAAGACATGGATATAGAAGAAGATTTAGAAATAATAAATGATAGAATAAGTACAACAAAAAGAATATCTTTTGAAAAACCAGAATCATCAGGATCATCGAAAAGAACAAATTATGAAATAACTTCAACAATTAATTTAACTCAATATTATATAACGGGAACAGTAAATGAAAAAGAAAATTTAATACTTCTAAATATAAGACAAGAAGAAAACCATATAGCAAAATACCTAGTGAAAAATGAAGAAATAAAATCTAATAGTAATATATGCCCAGATCTACCAAGAAGTTTAATAACTACTAAAGATACAATAGGAAAGGAAATAATAATAGGAGTTAGAAAAATAAAAATAGATTTTGAAATAAAGGAAGATATGCAAAAATCAGACATAATATTAGGAATAAAATGGTTAGAACAAGTAAAATCCTACAATATAGAACATACACATATAACCAAAACCTATAATACAGAAAAATTATTAATAAAAAGAGCTTTGACATGATATGAAAATATATGTACTTATGAAAATAATAGTAGAAGGATATTATAATAGATATTATACACCTATGATAGATACAGGAGCATAAGCCAACTTAGGTAGATATAGTTGTTTACTAGAAGACAAATGGGACAAGCTAAAAAGACCAATAGTAGTAAAAGGATTTAATAATGAAGAAAGCTTAATTACCTATTAAGCTAGAAATGTAAAAATACAAGTAAGAGATAAGATATTAATAATAGAAGAGATTTATAATTATGAACTAACATCAAAAGATATGCTTTTAGGAATGTCATTTTTAGATAAACCATACCCACATATAATAACTAAAACACACTGGTGGTTTACAACACCATGTAAACAAAAGGTAAGAGCAAAAAAAGTTATTAATAAAATAAGAAAGAAAACTGATTGGATAAAAGGAAGTGAAAAAATCACACAAAAATTAGAAAATATAAAAAATACTAAAGACACAATAGAACTAGTTATATTTTCAATAAATAAAGAAGAAATAACTATATTTTCAATAGATAAGGTAGAAATAATAAAGAAAAAATTAAGACAACTATACAGTGAAGATCCATTAAAAGGATGGGAAAAAACATAAAACTACTGTAAAAATTGAGCTAGTAGATAAAAATAGTATAATAACTCAAAAACCGTTGACATATAACTTTGATGATTTAAAAGAATTTAAAATGCATATAGATAAATTATTAGAAAAATAATACATACAAAAAAGCAATAGCAAACAAATTAGTCCAACATTTATAGTAAATACACACAGTGAACAAAAAAGAGGAAAATGTAGAATGATTATTGATTATAGAAACCTAAATGCAAAAATTATGACATATAATTATCCAATACCAAATAAGATATTAAAAATAAGACAAATACAAGGATATAATTACTTTAGCAAATTTGACTGTAAATCAGGATTTTACCACCTAAAGTTAGAAGAAGATTCTAAAAAATTAACTGCGTTTACGGTACCACAAGGATTTTATGAATGAAATGTGTTACCATTTGGATATAAAAATGCACCTGGTAGATACCAACACTTTATGAATAGTTATTTTAAACAACTACTTAATTGTATAGTATACATAGATGATTTACTATATACAAAAATTAAAGAGGAACTTTTAAAATTACTAGAACAATTTGCAGGTATAATAGAAAATTCATGAATAAGTTTAAGCGAAAAGAAAGCTGAAATTATGAAAAATCAGATAGAGTTTTTAGGAATACAAATAGATAAAAGAAAAAAAGCAACAATATATAGTACAAAAAATAATAAATTCAAAAGAAGAATTAGATACAAAAAAGAAATTACAATCATTTTTAGGATTAGTAAACCAAGTAGGAGAATATATACCAAAATTAGCAGAAAACCTAAAGCCATTACATAAAAAATTTAAAAAGGATGTAGAGTATAATTACAACGAAGAAGATAAAAAATAAGTTCAGAAAATAAAAATACTTTGTAAAAAATTACCAAAATTACAATTTCCAAATGAAAATAAAAAATTTACATATATAGTAGAAGCAGATGCAAGTGAATATAATTATGGACGAGTACTTAAATATAGATATGAAGAAGAAAAATTAGAACATCATTGTAGATACTACTAAGGTACGTTTAATGAAACAGAAATAAAATGGGAAATAAATAGAAAGGAATTATGCTCATTATATAAATGTTTATTAGCATTTGAGCCATATATTGTATATAACAAGTTTACTGTACTAATAGATAATACATAGGTACGTTGGTGGTTAACAAAGAAAATACAAAATTTAGTTACAACAAAAGAAATTTGGAGACTGGAATTAAATATATTAAATTTTACATTTACAATTGAAGTAATTAGTACTAACAAAAATGTTATTGCAGATTATATATCAAGACAAAGCTACACAGACTGATATAATAGAAGATGATGCTTTAGAAAAGATACTTAAAACCCTAACTATACTTTCATTGAAAGTGGATAATATGTGTAATGAAATAGAAAAGCTAAAGACTAATGAAGTTAAACTGAAGTTTGAATTTATGACTCAGATAACTCAGCAGTGGGCAAAGCTATGTCAATCGGAAGACACTAAAATTACAGAGCTAAAAGGAGACGTTGGGATACTCCATAAAACCCATAACGTTTATCAATCTACAACTGCAGGTACAAGAAAAGGAGTTAGTGGATAAAGATATCAGAACATGAACATGAACAAGATATTTGAAAAACTATTTATATCAAAAACACAAAAAGACCCCTTGTTCATACCCCCACAAACTACCACATATCGAGAAAGTTTAAACCAAGATAGAAAATCCTATAACTATATAAATCGAGCATACATAGAAAATATCCACAAAATATAGACTTACCTAAATCTTAAACCAGAGCCACAAATATCTAAGAACCAAACACAAATTATATAACCCAAAAATTATAAGGTTACAATAGGTTAATCACACTACCGAAAACCAAACCAAGCTTAGTTAAAACTTGTTTTAGTTATGGATTATTAAATACCATATATACCCAAGAAGGAGATGAACTAACAGCTATACCAGAATTATATAGAGCATTCACCACCTATAAGAAAATAACCAAAGGAAATATATTTTTTATAAAGTTTTATACTGCACCAGCAGAGATATTATATGACGAAATTAAACCAGTTATACAGCTTGTAAAAATAGGATTAACTAGAGATATGATTATACCATAAGATATTGTTCAACAACCAGAGATACCTAAAGTTGAGATACCTGATTTTTATGTAAATAAACGAATTATTGAAATATCTTCAATTGTTCAAGAATTAGCAAATAACTACCTAAATGGGAACCAAATATGGAGTTATTTTGTAAGAGATCATCAAATGATTTATTCAAATTCAAGGGAGCTATGACAGTAAGATATGGAAGAAGCTAGATAATGGATTTTGACACTACTCAATCCAGAAAAACAACCAACTGCAAGAGCAATTAAGAAGGAATTTATTTCAGAAGAATTATTAACAAGATATTGCAAAATAATAGGACACAAATATCCAGACCACCTATGCTCAAAATGCAATGGAGAAAATAACGTGATACCAGAAGTTCAGCTAGAATGAAAGAAGATAAGAATGAAGAAGGACAACTGAAAGATACACGACAAAAGATATAAAGCAACACGGGCCGATGGAAAAATAAAGACAAAAAGACAAAAGCATTAAAGTTAAGAAAGCGACATATGACTTAACAAGCTAAGTTTTTAACATACGTAAACATATCATTATGTAGCATTATAGCCTTTTTGACTTTTTTGTAAAGAGTACCATTATTGCATAGCCTAGTCTTTATTATTTTTGTCTTTTATAGGATAGGATTTCTTACTTTCATTCCTTTTAGGACAAATGTAAAGTTAGGTCATTATTAGTCTTTTATTTTCTTGACAGATGTAAAGTAAATAGTGTAAATAGTTTATGCATTTTCATCTTTTAGGATTATAAATAGAATTTTCCTTCGAAATTAACATCCTAGCCTTTTTCGCAATTCACGCCTGACTAGTTAAAGGAATTTCTTTTGAAATAAAAGGGATTTTAGCCGTATTAATCTTTGACTAATTAGTTACCTGCCTAATACTAGTTAGTTAAAATAACGAGCTTTGCATTCTCCATGTTTTCTTCGAAAATTAATATTATTTTTCATGAATAGATAAAAACTCAAACTTCACTCAGGGATACTGTTTATCAAATATTAACCCATCTGAATAGACTAAATTTTATCAACACTTTGGCTTTTATTCATCCCTTTTTTACTAATTTCAATTGTCTATATTTGACTAAAGAAAAATTCAAACAAAGCTAAACTAAAGAAAAACGCAAGATATGAAATATTCATTCTCATTGTCATTATTACATACTCATCCTCCTAAAAGTGATATTATTCTTATCTTTATCATTAATTGTACTAACAATAGTTACATGTAAATATTTCCATCACTTTACTTTTAAATATCATTCTTTTGAATATATTTTTCTTATATAAGCAAATGAACAACGATTTCTTTCATTACCCAAAACTGACATGTCAATGTATCTCACTCCCTTTTTTAATTTTGTTTATTTTTCGCAAGAAATGCATTGGCATGAATTTATTTTCGAAATGCATAATTTTTATATTAGGGATGTACACGATAATTATAAACAAATCATTTTTACATACTTTTAAAATGACATTTTTCTTTTACCCGGTAAATAATTTATTTACAGACTTAACTTTATATATCACGAAATTTTATATTCTTGTAAAAATCATAGACCTTCAGTTATTTTTAATATAATAAAATGCTAATGTTAACTTTTTTTTTCTTTTTCTTTAAACAATATATGTGTGAGCCCTTTGATAATAAACTACGTTATTATAAGAATGTGTTTATGTACCCTGCGTAGTTTCTTTAAGTTTGATAAATATGTATAGTCACCACCATTTTAAGCAAATAAGAAATAAAAGTTTTTTCCTAACATTTTCCTAAACTAAGTGTAAGGACTATCTTCGGATAGGCTCTGAGGGGTGCCTAACACCTTCCCCTAGAGTAACAAAAACCCTTATTCAGAATCTCTAAATATTTTCAAAAGACCAGAACAGAGTTCTTTTACATAAAAAATGGTTTTTCCTAATTTTCTTAAAAAGTTAGGTGGGGACTCAAAAAATAAATTTTTAATCCCAAAAGTCACAACCTACCACCATACATCGTGTGCTGTTTTGACCGGTTCGGAACATGGATCGATACCAATGTATATGATCATTGCCCATGGCAGTAACTAATCCCGATGACCCTCAAAACCAAAAGTTATGATTCCAAAGAACAAACTCCCAAAAATAAATGATCCGCTCAAAAATACCCCACCAATCATGGGTAAAACCAAGCTAACCTAACTCGAGCACACTTTTTTCACTGAGTAGACTTTCAGTGTTTGAGAAAAATTGAGAACCAAGGTCAAAAGTAGTAGGAACCAACACCATGATCAAATATACTATCCTTTGAGAATCTAAGTAACAAAATCTTCCTCAATTGAAGAAAATTGAGCCAATAGATAAAGAGTAGGCCTGGCTAGCCTATTAATGAATGCACAATTGAGAAAAATCCTAAAATAGGGTCACAACAAAGTTATACAATCCACAACTAAAATATTAATGCGAAAGCTGAACTACTCGGCCTTAAATATCCACGCTAATCCAATGGATGATCAAGTATCCATACTTCAAAGTCTATCACAACCTTCACTAAGGTCAACTACACAAATAAATCTTACAATCAGAAATCACGCATAAACCCAATGATTTCCCATAAAGGATGAAACAAAATTATCATCGATTACATAATAACAGTAGAGCAAAACCACTAATTGTAGATACAAGTAATCAAATCCATATCTGCAGAGGGGTAAAATACACGAAGGCATAACTAAGAACTCACTAAGCCTATAAAGGGTACTAATAGTAGCCAAATCGCAAGCAACTAAAAAAAATAATCGTAGCATGGATCTGGTCAAACTAATACTTAATCTATTGCAACTGTACTCACTACCAAAAGACATGTTTTTTAGTTACTAACAACTGATACAGAAGCATATATCACCAGGACAAAGTTTTCATAAAAGCACATAAGGTAGAAAGAACACTGAATTTAGAAGTTTCTAAATTCACCCATTTAAACCAACCTTAAATCAGCTGAATCATGAACCACATTGCCGAAAAATAGAGTACTCAACTCAACACCAATACCAAGATCAAGTCTGCTATCAAGCAATGAACCCTCCAAACCAAAAAGGCAAATCTCAAACTGATCAACCTCATGAATAGGCTATAAAAGCAAATTGCCAATGCTAGCATCATAACAGAACCATGGAGGGCCAAACATACCTTCACTTTTATAACTGAATCAAAACCCAACCTCACCTTTCTAATAGGGAGAAAAAGTATCCAACCAAGATAGTCATCCTAGCCAACCGACAAGAATCGCAAGAAAGGAAACATTAAATAGATAATGCAAGTCTAGCCATCTATGAAGCAAGAATCAATAAAAAACAAAGTAATAACAATAGACATAACAATATAAGGTGTAAGTGGCACTAAAAATTGCAAAAGAATAATACCACTCAAATATCACATTAAGTCCATCATGCCAAAGATGATGGATTTTAACCCAAGTGCTATACCCCAAGGAAATTACCATACTGATCACTCAATCTATTATTAAAATAAAATATCAGTGGGTTTAGTCACATAAGCATAAAAGATTTAACACCATGGCCTACAACAATCAATGTAGTAATCTCAAGGCATAAAAGCATCGATGGGTATGAAAACCCCAAATTAACTTAAACATAAACTAAAAGATAGTAAACTGAAAGCAAACCATAACGATGGAATCCGAATAATGGCCTTGACCTTTCAGAAGAAGTACAAATTTGAACGCATCCAAAGTTGGACTAAGTATTTGTATAACTAACTAAAATAATAGGTGGAATACCTATAGCTGAAGGTTTCACATCCTTAATAGACTGATCCGACTATAGTGACTGCTCAATTGTTCCATTTTTAGACTAATGATCAGTCTCTCTATAGTCGTAACAAACCTCTAAAGCTCTAACCTAATCAGGAACACGAGTTGAACCCAAATATCTAATCAACTTACATGTGGGGAACTTCATAGAATAATGACCAATCTCATGACAATTAAAATACTTGAGGAACTCTTTGATGCAATATACACGCTGACCTAGAATGAGCGCTATGGCCTGAAGACCTATACGAAGAGCCTCGTAACTCCTAAAAACCACCATGACCTATTTAAGAGGCACCTATAATGTAAGGTGCTAGCTTTACAAACCTGATAGGCTGCAAGTGATGCTGACCTCTGTTGGAAGGATTCCTACTCCTGAATGGAAAATCACTAATACTATACTGCTAATATGGCCTTTTATCACCACCAACATATATCTCTATACACACCTTTTATCTATCCCTTGCATTCTCTGCAACATGAAAAAAAGAAGAACTCATTACTATTAAATTCTCTGACGCTAAGTAGAGTGGTAAAGCTAACCCTTTGATAAATCCATGCACCATATCATGCTCTGTAGGTTATAATGTCAAAGTATGCCTGTCCTACTCAAGAATCCCAATCTCATACTCTAAAAATGATAAAAGCCCCTGCTAAACACCAACAAACCCTACTTTTTCCTAAGAACTACTCGATGTATTGGGCACCGTCTTTGGTACTAAAGTGTCTATGAAGAGACTCATAATCCCTAACATGTTATCCTGAAAATCTAAGGCAATCACAAACTCTATTAGAGCCTAGGCTGGCCCCAGATCCTTTGAATGATGCTGAAGATCCACGATACCAATTACTAACGCCTTAGACCAATGCTACACTGAAACTCTAGTAACATGCGTTGAAGTCCTGTCTACATCTATCGATAACCTCGTGCTATCCAATTGAGAAAGAGTTGAGTCAAAAGAGGTATCTTAAAGTATATAATTGTATCGATAAATGAATAAGAGTCAAGAATTGGGATTTTGTAAGACTGCCCTATAGCTTGCTGAAGATAGGATATAAATATCTTCGTATTAATCTGTAGGACTCTACTAGGCACTTAGCTCTTGTACCAATAATACTGCTAAAATTATGCTCTGATACAAATTTGTCATGACCCAATTTTAGGCTATGATGGCACTTACCATAACCCATCAGTAGGTAAGCAAACTCATAGTACGAAATAGCTAGCAATGAACTAATAAGGAAAATAAAAGAAAAACTATATAAAAAGAGAAAAAAGATAAGAAAAAAGTAAATACATCTCCAAAACTTGGTGGAGTCAGTACTAGAGATTCTAATACAATAGGAGTACAAAGTAGAATATGAAGTAAATATAAACAATGCCATCTCTAAAGTAAATCTACCAATAAGAGGGATAACAGGAATTGTCAGAATGCTAGGAGCTCACCCCAAATCTTTGATCTATAGTTGCTCTACACGATGCAACAATCAGCAGCAAGAACTCGTACTATGATCAACATGCTACAAAAGTGTACTATGAGTACCGACCATGAGATGCTCAATAGGTATCAGCCTTCTAAGCTGTTGAAATAATTCAAGTATAATTAACATGTAAAGTAGGGTGTCACGACCCAATTTCTTAGGTAATGATTGCGCCTACTATAACCCACCTGTAGGCAAGCCAAAGTCGTAGTCCATAACGGCTAGTAACGAAATACCAAATAGAATAAGGAAAGAATGCATAATTATATAACAAAAGTTCAAAGACAAAAATAAATCCCAAAACCTGGTGGTATCAGTACAAGAGCTTCTAATATAAAAAGAATACAAAAGTGGAATAGATGAAATAAATTACAATAATATAACTTATCTCCGAATATAATATAGAGACTAGTCTATACATAAGAGAGAGAAAAGTAATACTCCAAACATTGGGAGCTCACTCTATATCTCCAAACCATGGCTTCTCTGCACGACACACATATCAATGACGATAACCCGTACTATGATCTACAGGCTATAAAAGTGTAGTATGAGTACCAAAAGAATAATACTCAATAGGCAACTGCCAACTGAGCTCCAAAGAAAAAGAAGATATATACAACATATAAACAGAATGGAAACTATACCCAAGAGTCCAGAAATCATATAACAAGCCAATGAGATAATAAGGAACAATTATCTTGTTCATATCCAATAGACAAACATAATAAGGTTAAGTAAGTAATAAGGATGCCCTATCTTATTCCATCCATACTTAGGAGTCTCAACACTATGGTAAGAATGTTGTACGATTACAAGTAGGATTGGTATGATGATACCAACAAGATGCCTTTGGTAAGTAATTATACTAATGGTTGTGTGCATATTTAAAGAATATTTTAAATATGGCTTGAAAGTGGTATGTATAGATGAGGCATGAAAGTGGAATCCAAAGGACTAACACTGGAAACCGCACTAGCAAATACGAGTGTCTATAGATCGGGAGGTTAGAGTACCCTGAATAGATATATGAATGGGAGATTCGAGTACCCCGTATTGTATACATTGGTGATAATTTACCTTAATTATGATAGGAGGTTAGAATCCACTATAATGGAATATACAGATATAGATGTTTTCTAGATCATGCAGCTTCACGCATTAGGGCTCTTCCAGCTAGGGGAGAGCTAGGCCCATATACCCCGTGGGTGCCTTGTATTATGACTGTTATGCTACATAACCCAGGTTAATGTTTTCAAAGTTTATTCTAATACTTGTTCCCTATCCCGGCATAATATATATATATATATGTATATATACATTTGATTGTATATGATGATTTGACTTTGTTTTA
Source organism: Capsicum annuum (assembly GCF_002878395.1). NCBI lineage: Eukaryota > Viridiplantae > Streptophyta > Magnoliopsida > Solanales > Solanaceae > Capsicum > Capsicum annuum. The sequence continues at coordinate 163,043,745 of NC_061119.1, forward strand.
ATGATGTCATTATGTTATTCCTCTATCCCTGAGTTAATGCTGGCGTTCCAACAACTAACTATTTCCAGACGCTATTTTCCTATGTGATACAAGGATAAGATTTTTCTTCTTTTCCTACACAATTACTAGGTGTTTGAGTAGTTCATGAGTTGACATTGAGGTGGTGATCTTCCATACTTCAAAAAAAAATTCATTTTATAGTCTTTTTACTCTATGTCATAGACTTTTTTAGGTGTGGATTTTGGCTGTTATTGGGGGCATATCTCGATATCTTGTTGAATTTGGATTTTAGAGACTTTATGGATTACTATGGACTTGGGTATGATAGTTTAGTGTGGGGTGGTGATTAATGGTTTATATATTTTATAAGTTTTTTTTAGTCTTATATTGCTCTATATTATTATATGGATAGAATTCATCTATTGCTTGTAGTTGGTATATTGTTTAGGTTAGGTGAAGGGGTGATCTCTGGTCTATGTGGGATGTGAGATACCTGTTATAGCAAGGCCTTAGTTTGGGTCATCAAAAAGTTAGTTTCAGAGCTAATTTTTTGGTCAATTGGGTATCCACTCTCTTTTATAGGTGTGCAGTGTGCTATAGTTATAATAGAGAGCCTATGAGACATTTAGGAATGTTTTCCTTTCTTGTTGTCTTATATTTGAGCTATAAATTCTAAGATCTTAGATTCTTCTAATTTCTATTTTATTGTCTTTCAGATCATACCTACAAGAAGATCTATGTTCATGCAAGCTCTTGTGTCTTGCTTGAGGATAATGTGGATGGAGATCGTCCAACTTCTGCGGTCCAGACTCGATCTAGGGTTACTACATCTGACTGTCCTTATGAGGGTGACACTCATACTTAGTCACCTCTCGGGAAGGTTACTAATGCTAAGTGTAGTCACTTCATTACCATATTGACTCAGTTGGTGAGATCTCAGTCATAACAGTCTGGTTTTATTAGTACTTCTATAGTCATCTGAGACACTAGAGTTGGAAAATTTATGAGGTTGCACCCTCCAATGTTTACTGGTACAAAAGTTAAGGAGGATCCTCAAAGATTCATTGATGAAATAAAGAAGTTATTCTTAGTTATGCATGCTTTAGAGACTGAGGGTGTAGATTTACTACCTACCAATTGAAGTATGTGGAGTACCAGTGGTTTGAAGAGTAAGAATAGTCGAGGTGTAAGGATGCCAGCTCTGCCATGTGTGGTGATTTCTCTATTACATTCTTAGACCATTTCTTTCCTCAAGATTTTAGGGAACCTAAAACAAATGAATTTGTTACCTTGATGTAAAGAAGGATTACTGTCAAGGAGTGTGCCTTGAAATTCCATCAGTTGTCTCGTCATGCTCTTGAATTGGTATCTAATATGAAAGACCAAATAATAAATTTTTCTTCAGTATTATCTTGTGAATTGATCCTTGATTGTATGATTGCCTTATAAATCAAGGACATGGACATCTCCAAATAGATTGTGTATATGCAAGAAGTTGAAAAGGAGAATAAGAAACAAGTTAAGATTAATGAGAGGTAGAGTAAGAGGTCTCAATTTTTAGAATAGAGTGGGGGCTAACAGGAGAACGAGAAGCGGCCTAAGAGAAAGAGTTGGGGGAGTCCTAACTCTTATTGAAAGACTAGTTATCCCTACTTAAATCCGCCAGTAGATAGACATTTTAAGAGAGGTGATGTTTTTAGGGCACAAGTTTCCCATTCTCAGGACAGTAGGACACAATCTGCACCATCCTACCCTCCTAGAATATTTTGTGGTTAGCATCATCATAGTCAGTGTGAGAAACAGAGGAATTAATGTTTTATATATGGTAAAATTGGTGATATATAGCGGGATTATCCCTTTAAAGTTGCTTTTGGGGCAAACAAGGTTCATGTTGCCTCTTCATCATCTCCTACATCGAAGGGTGCCACTTCTGGATCTGGCACTGGTCAGAACTATCTTTATTCTCTCACTACTCGTTAGAAGTCTGAGGCATCTCCGAATGTTGTTACTAGTATGTTAAAACTCTTTTTTAGCGATGTGTACTGTTTACTTGATCCGGGGTCCTTTGTTTCTTATGTGACCCCATTTGTGTCTTTGCATTTTAGTTTTTGTCCCAAGTGTCTGTCGTACCTTTTTTTTTGTATCTACCTCGATAGGAGACTCTATGGTTGTCAGAAAGTCTATAGGGGTATGTGGTGGCTATTGGTCGTGGAGAAACTCTGGTGGACCTGATAGAGTTAGACATGGTAGGTTTTGATGTTATTTTAGGAATGTACTGGTTGCACTCATACTATACTTTCTTAGATCGTCGGACTTATAAGGCCTTGTTTAAATTCTCTAATGAACTAATGGTTGAGTGAGAGGGTGATTCTCTAGCTCCTTTGGGGAATTTTATATCATATCTTAGAGATCAAAGATTATTCTCCAAGGGGTGACTATTATTTGGTTTAGGTTAAAGATTCTAACTTGGAATGTCCCTCCTTACATTCTATTCCCATATTTAATGAGTTTCCAGAGGTATTCCCTGATGACCTTCCTGGTGTCCCTCCTGAGAGAGAGATTGATTTTTGTATTGACCTTGTTCCAGACACTCAACCTATTTCTATTCCCTCATATGGAATGGCTCCAACTGAGTTAAACAAGCTTAAGGAGAAATTTAAGGACCCCTTAAATAAGGGTTTCATCCATCATAGTGTGTCCCTATGGGGGGAACTAGTATTGTTCATACGAAAAAAGAATGGTTCCCTTTGGATGTGTATTGATTACCGATAATTGAATAAGGTGATAAATAAAAATAAGTATCCCCTTTTTGAGGATTGGTAATCTCTTTGATCAACTTAAGGGGTGCGAAATTCTTCTCTAAGATCGATCTTCGATTCGGGTATCATCATTTAAAGATAAGGGAAGTAGATATCCCTAAGATAACTTTTCATACCCGGTATAGGCATTTTGAATTCCTAGTGTTGTCATTTGGTTTGACCAATGCCCCTGTGACATTCATGGATTTTATTAATAGGGTCTTTTGTTAGTTTTTTGATTGTTCGTCATTGTCTTCATTGATGACATCTTAGTGTACTTTAAGAGTGAGGAGGATCAAGTAGATCACTTTCATCTTACATTTCAAATCTTTAAATATCAACAATTGAATTCTAAGTTCTCCAAGTGTGAATTTTGGTTGAATGTCATAACTTTCTTAGGCCATGTTGTATCTAGGGAGGGGATTATGGTGGATCCTCAAAAATTTGCTATGGTTAAGAAGGGGCCTAGACCCACAACTCACACCAATATTTAGAGGTTCTTGGGTTTAGATGGGTATTATAGGAGGTCCATGGAGAGTTTATTGATGCTCCATTGACCAAATTAACTCAGAATAAAGTAATGTTCTTATGGTCTGGTGCTTGTGAGGGTAGCTTTGAGAATCTAAAAGATAAGTTGACTTCAGCTCCAGTCTTGACTCTAACTGTAGGTATCGAGGTTTTTGTGATTTTTTGTGATGCATCCGTGATTGGTTTGGGCTATCTGTTGATGCAACATAGTAAGGTATTTACCTATGCCTATATATAGTTAAAGGTTCATAAGAGGAACTATCTGACTCATTACTTAGATTTGTTAGCTGTGGTATTTTCATTGAAAATTTGGCATCACTATTTACTGATGGACTATGATATGAGTCTTCACTACCACCCAGGAAAAGCTAATGTAGTTTTTAATGCTCTTAGTATGTTATCCATGGGTAGTTTGTCGTATGTTGATAATTTTAAAAGGGAATTTGTAAAGTGTTTGTCTAACATTGGAGTTTGCCTCTTAGACTCTGAGGATGGTGGTGTGATAGTGCCGTTGGTAGCGCAATCATCTCTTTGTTTGGAAATAAAGGAGAAAAAGGTATTAAATTCTCTTTTGATGAAGATTAGGGATGATGTAGGTAAGGAAAAAGTGATGGCCTTCAAGATCAGTGGAGATGGTATCTAAAGGTACCAATGGAGGTTGGGTGTTTTTGATGTGGATAGATTGCAAGGCAGTATTTTAGCTGAGGCCCATGAGTCACACAATATGGTTCGTTATGGTATAACAAATATGTATCATGATCTCAAGAAGATGTATTGGTGGAATAAAATGAAATAGGATGTAGCTGAGTTTGTGGCTAATTGTATGGTGCGTCAGCAAGTGAAGGTAGAGCACTTGAGGCTCGGTTGGTTGCTTTAGAAGATTGAATTATCGGTGTGGAAATAGGAGATAATTAATATGGATTTGGTTATTGACCTTTTGTGGTTGTAGAATTAGTGTGACTCTATTTAGGTCGTCGTGGATAAGATGACTAAGTCTATTCACTTCTTGTCCATGAGGGCTACTTATTCCATCAAGGATTATGCGAAGTCATACCTTCAGAGAGTTGTAAAATTGCATGGTGCGCCTGTCTCAATTTTTTTAATTATGGTACCTAGTTCTCATTGCATTTTTTGTGCTTTTTCAAGCATGGTTTAGGGACCAAGGTAAGTGTTAGTACAACTTTTTACCCACATTAGGATGGGCAAGACGAAAGGACCATTCATACTTTGGAGTATATGTTGATAGCCTGTGTGATTAATTATGGATGTAGTTGGTCTGACTATTAGCCTTTGATTGAATTTACTTATAACAATAGCTGCCATTCTAGTATTGGTATGGCCCCATTTGAGGCATTATTTAGTAGGAGGTGCAGATACCCTATTGGGTGGTTTGAGGTTGGTGAATCTAAAATATTTGGCGAAGATTTGGTTCACCAAGCCATGTAAAAAAAGGTGAAGGTTATTCGGGATGGGCTTAAGACCGCCTAAAGTTACCAAAAGTTTTATGCGGATGTGAGGCAAAGAGACCTTGAGTTCAAGGTTGGAGATTTGGTATTCTTGAGGGTATCTCCCATAAAGGGGGTAATGTGATTTGGTAAAAATGGAAAGCTTAGTCCTAAATATGTTTTCCCATATGTGGTTTTGATAAGGATTGGTAATATTGCATATGAGTTAGATTTTCATTCTAGCACGAGTTCCATTCACTTGGTATTCCATGAGTCTATGTTACGAAAATGTATGGGTGATCCTTCATTGGTTGTCCCTTTAGAGCACATAGGATTTTCAGATTCTTTGTCCTATGAGGAGGTCCTGGTGAGGATCTTGGATTGGCAGGTTCATTTATTGCAAAATAAAGATGTCGCTTTAGTGAAGGTTCTATGGTGGAACCTAAAGTTTGAGAAATCTACATGGGAAGCTAACGAGGACATGAAATCCAAGTATCCATTCCTATTCTCGAACCCGGATAATCTTGCTTGAGGTATGTGTTGTTCTGAACACCTTTGTTTTATACCTTTGTTAATGATAGATTATGAATCTTTTCATATTTGTTTTCTGTCATAAAGATAAGAGTAGAGATGTTTGGGGTTTAATCATTCTTGTAGTTCCTCGTCCTATCATTCGAGGATGAATGATTCTAAGGGGGGTAACTGAAACACCCCAAACATTGGCTCTTGCAAAATTTCCTGAGTCTTGGACATTCAGTGCATCATACGACTCATCATACCACTCGTATGTTATGGGTACAGGTCAACGACCCTAGTCGTATATTGGTCAATACCATATTGGCCATGTTCTATTCTTGGTATGAGAAGGCATTACACGAATCGTATGCACATGATATGTGAAGTATAGTTCCAACCGTACGTTGTTCAGTGTATAGCCTTGACATTTCGCCTAGGATACAATTTGCATGAGTACTCGTCATATGTTAGGGTACGAATTATTCTAAGGATTCATATATTGGACAAATTATGGTGTCCAACATTCTGATCAATATATGAGTGGAGGGTACCACTCGTGTGATGTGGGTACGAGTGGAGAGGCTAAGATGTACCCTCCTTCGAAGCATATAGTTTCTAAGTTGAAGGTTTTTCAGATATTTCCTACCTTAAGCTCTTAGTATCCCACATCTTATAACAAAATTTGGTCCTTCATTCCTCTCTTGGAAAGATCAAAACACTCTTAAAATCCTCTCTAAACTCTCTTTTAAAAATAGTGCTAGGGTTTCTACAAAGTGTTCATATGGGGCTCAAGAGTCGAGTTCATTTCGTGAATCTTTGTAAATAAGGAATGTGACTCTTCTGACTTTGTTAGTTTTCAAATATCATGCGGTTTAAACATTGTTCATGAATCATAAATGATGGTTTTAAAATCCATGGTCGAGGGTTTGAATGCATATGGTTGAGTATTGTTCTCTCAAGTCTTAACTTGTGTTTATGCATGATTTATTAATGGTTTTGCACATGTGGGTGCTTGAAAATTGTAACATAAATGAAGGGGTCATGATTAACCCTAACTTGATGATTTTTTACTTGAAATATTGTTTGATAATAGGATTCCCTCAACCTATTTGTAAGAATGCCTATGAGAAGGATCTTATCACATGATGAATTGTATTTTGAACTAATGCTTCGTATTAGAATGCTAATTAAGGATAAATGATTTTGTGAAGGTCTTGGTGTCCATAAATTGGATTAAATTATGATTTGAACTAAGGCATTGGCCTAATGATGTAAATGGTTTCATGAAGACCTTATGGGTCATAAATGGTTTTGAATTGAAACCTTGGTGGTTTAATTGGCTAGTGGGTTTGAGTCCTTAAATTTTTAAATTGAATTGATGACTTTGTATAGACAATGGGTTTGAGTCCCAAAGTATAATGATAATGGTTATGGCATGTTGTATGCTTGAAAGTAGGGTTGGTATGATAATACCAATAAGATGCCTTTGTTAAGTAATTGGACTAATGGTTGTATGCATATGTAATGAATGTTTTAAATTGGGCTTAAAAGCAGGATGTGTATCCGATCTATGAACGTGGAGTCCGAAGGACTAACATAAAAACTGCACTAGTCAGAGCGGGTGTCTATATGACCAGGATGTTTGAGTCCCACCGAATGGATATATTAATGGGAGGTTCTAGTTCCCCATATTGTATACATTGGTGCTACGTCACCTTGATTATGCAGGGAGGTTTGAGTCCCCTATAATGGCATATATGGATTTGCATATTCTCTTATTCATGCCACTACCCGCACTGGGGCCCTTCCAGCTAGGGGAGAGTTGGGCCCGTATAGCCCATGGGTGCTTTGTATTATGACACTTATTCTACATTACCCAGGTTAATGTTTTTAAAGTTCATGCTAAGCCTTGTTTCCTATCCTTACATGATATATATATATATATATATATATATATATTTGTATCTATACATGTGATTACATATGATGTTTTGACTTGGTTTTGATGATGGCATTACTTTATTCTCCTATCCCTGAGTTACATGCTGGCATTCTAACCGCTAACCATCTTTGAACATTGTGTCCCTATGAGACACAGGCACTGGGTCTTCTTTTTCTTTTCCTATGAAGTGACCAAGTGTTCGAGTGGTTCGTGGGTTTACATTGAGTTGGTAATATTCCATACTTCAAAAGGCATTCATTTCATAGTCTTTTTGGTCTATGTTATAGACTTTGTTAGACTTAGATTTTGGCTATTATCGGGGGAATGTTCCGATATCTTGTTGACTTTGGATTGTAGATGCTTTATGGATTATTATGGAATTCAGTGTGATGGTTTAGTGTGTGGTGGTGATGAATGGTTTAGACATTTTATGAGTCACTATTAGTCTTACATTTCTTTGTCTTATTATATAGAAAGAATTCTTCCATCACTTATGGCTGGTATGTTGGTTAGGTTAGGTGAAAGGGGTGATCTTTGGTTCACGTGGGGGTCTTTTTTTTCTTATGTGACCCCATTTGTGTTAGTGGATTTTAGTTTTGGTCCCAAGTGTCTGTCGTACCATTTTTTTGTATCTACCCTGATAGGAGACTCTGTGGTTGTCAGAAGAGTCTATAGGGGGGTGTGGTAGCTGTTGGTAGTGGAGAAACTCTGGTGGACCTGATAGAGTTTGACTTGGTAGGTTTTGATGTTATTTTGGGAATGGACTGGTTGCACTCATGCTATGCTTTCTTAGATTGTCGAACCTATAAGGTCGTGTTTAAATTCTCTAGTGAACTAATGGTTGAGTGAGAGGTTGATTCTCTAGCTCCTTAGAGGAGGTTTATATCATATCTTATTTCTCAAAGATTATTCTCCAAGGGGTGACTATTATTTGGTTCAGGTTAAAGATTCAAACTTGAAATATCCCTCCTAACATTCTATTCCCATATTTAATGAGTTTCTTGAGGTATTCCCTGATGACCTTCCTGGTGTCCCTCCTAAGAGGGAGATTGATTTTGGTATTGACCTTGTTCCAGCCACTCGACCTATTTCTATTCCCCCATATGGAATGGCTCCAGCTGAGTTAAACAAGCTTAAGGAGAAATTTAAAGACCTCTTAGATAAGGGTTTCATCCATCATAGTGTGTCCCCATGGGGAGCACTAGTATTGTTCGTGCAAAAAAAAGGACGGTTCCCTTTGGATGTGTATTGATTACCGATAATTGAATAAGGTGATAGTGAAAAATAAGTATCCCCCTTTTGAGGATTAGTGATCTCTTTGATAAGCTTAAAGGTGCCAGATTGTTCTCTAAGATCGATCTTCGATTCAGCTATCATCATTTAAAGATAAGGGAAGTAGATATCCCTAAGATAACTTTTTATACCCGGCATAGGAATTTTGAATTCTTAGTGATGTCATTTGGTTTAACCAATGCCCCTGCGACATTCATGGATTTTATTAATAGCGTCTTTTGTTAGTTTTTTTATTCTTTCATCATAGTCTTCATTGATGACATCTTAGTGTACTCTATGAGTGAGGAGGATCATGTCGATCACTTTCATCTTTTGTTTCAAATCTTGAAATATCAACAATTGAATGCTAAGTTCTCCAAGTGTGAATTTTCGTTGAATGTCGTAACTTTCTTGGGCCATGTTATGTCTAGAGAGGGGATTATGGTGGATCCTCAGAAATTTTCTATGGTTAAGAAAGGGCCTGGGTCCACAACTCACATTAATATTTAAAGGTTGTTGGGTTTAGATGGATATTATAGGAGGTCTATGGAGAGTTTAGTGATGCACCATTGACCAAATTGACTCAGAATAAAGTAATGTTCTTATGGTCTGATGCTTGAGAGGGTAGCTTTGAGAATCTAAAAGATAAGTTGACTTCAGCTCCAGTCTTGACTCTAACTGTGGGTATCGAGGGTTTTGTGATTTTTTGTGATGCATCCGTGATTGGTTTGGGTTATGTGTTAACGCAACCTAGTAAGGTAGTTACCTATGCTTATATATAGTTAAAGGTTCATGAGAGGAACTATCTGACTCATGACTTAGAGTTGTTAGCTGTGTGTTCGCGTTGAAAATTTGGCATCACTATTTATATGGGGTGCATGTTGATATCTTTTTCTAGAATAAGAGGTTGCAGTATGTGTTCACCCAGAAGGAGTTTAATCTAAGGCAAAGACGGAGGCTTAAGTTACCAAAGGACTATGATATGTGTCTTCACTACCACCCAGGTAAAGCTAATATTGTTTTTGATGCTTATTAAAGAGAATTGGTAAAGTGTTTGTGTAACCTTGGAGTTTTTCTCTTTGACTCTGAGGATGGTCATATGATAGTGTAGTAGGTAGCGCAGTCATCTTTTTGTTCAGAAATAAAGGAGAAATAGGTATTAAATTCTCTTTTGATGAAGATTAGGGATGATGTAGGTAAGAAAAAGTGATAGCCTTCAAGATCGGTGGAGATGGTATCTTAATGTACCAATGGAGGTTGGGAGTTTCCGATGTGGATGGATTGCAAAGCAGTATTTTAGCTGAGGCCCATGAGTCGCACAATATGGTTCATCATGGTTTAACAAATATGTATCATGATCTCAAGAAGATGTATTAGTGGAATAACATGAAACAGGGTGTGGCCGAGTTTTTGGCTATTTGTATGGTGTGTCAGCAAGTGAAGGTAGAGGACTTGAGGCCCGATGGGTTGCTTTAAGAGATTGAATTATCGGTGTGGAAAGAGGAGATAATTAATATGGATTTTGTTATTGACCTTTTGTGGTCGCAAAATTAGTGTGACTCTATTTAGGTCATCGTGGATAAGATGACTAAGTCTGTTCACTTCTTGTCCATGAGGACTACTTATTCTGTCGAGGATTATGCGAAGTCATACCTTTAGAGAGTTGTAAAATTGCATGGTGCGCCTGTTCAATTTTTTTAATTGTGGTACCCAATTGTCATTGCATTTTTTTGCTATTTCAAGCAAGGTTAAGGGACCAAGGTAAGTCTTTTCACCCAAAGTCATATGGGCAAGACAAAAGGACCATTCAGACTTTGGAGTATATGTTGAGATCCTGTGTGATTGATAATGGTGGTAGTTGGTTTGACCATTTGCCTTTGATTGAATTTGCTTATAACAATAGCTGCCATTCAAGTATTGGTATGGTCCCATTTGAGGCATTATTTGGTAGGAGGTGTAGATACCCTATTAGGTGGTTCGACGTTGGTGAAGTTAAAATATTTGGCCAAGATTTGGTTCACCAAGCTATGTTAAAAAAGGTGAAGGTGATTCAAGATGGGATTAAGACCGCCCAAAGTTACCAAAAGTCCTATGCGGATGTGAGGCAAAGAGACCTTAAGTTCAAGGTTGGAGATTAGGTATTCTTGAGGGTATCTCCCATGAAGGTGGTAGTGCATTTTGGGAAAAAGGGAAAGCTTAGTCCTAAATATGTTTGCCCATATATGGTTTTGATAAGGGTTGGTAATATTGCATATGATTTGGATTTTCCATCTAGAATGAGTTCCATTCATCTGGTATTCCATGAGTCTATGTTACAGAAATGTATGGGTGATCCTTCATTGGTTGTGCCTTTAGAGCACATTGGTATTTCAGATTCTTTGTCCTATGAGGAGGTCCTAGTGAGGATATTGGATCGGCAGGTTCTTCTATTGGAAACAAAAGATGTGGCTTTAGTGAAGGTTTTATGGTGGAACCAAAAGTCCGAGAAAGCTACATGGGAAGCTGATGAGGATATGAAGTCCAAGTATCCATTCCTATTCTCGAACTCGGATAATTTTGCTTGAGGTATGTGCTGTTCTTAACACCTTTGTTTTATACCTTTGTTGATGATAGATTGTGAATCTTTTGGTATTTATTTTCTGTCAAAAATATAAGAGTAGAGATGTTTGGGGTTTAATCGTGCTTGTAGTGCCTTGTCCCATTATCCTAGGACGAATGATTCTAAGGGGGGAGACTAAAACACCCCAAACATTGGCTCTTGCAAAATTTTTTGAGTCTTGGACATTCAGTGCATCATACGACTCATCATACCACTCGTATGTTATGGGTACAGGTCAAGGACCCTAGTCGTAT
>NC_061119.1:163058098-163074568 GCF_002878395.1 Capsicum annuum
CATACCACTCGTATGTTATGGGTACAGGTCAAGGACCCTAGTCGTATGTTGGTCAATGCCACAATGGAAAGTTCTATTCTTGGAATGAGAAGGCATCACATGAATTGTATGCACATGATATGTGAAGTATAGTTCCAACTGTATGTTGTTCAGTGTCTAGCCTTGACATTTTTCCTAGGATATGATTTACATGATTACTAGTCATATGTTAGGGTACGAATCATGCTAAGGATTCATATATTGGACAGATTATGGTGTCCAACATTCTGATCAATATATGAGTGGAGGGTACCACTCGTGTGATGTGGGTACGAGTGGAGAGGCTAAGTCGTACCCTCCTTTGAGTCATATAGTTTCTAAGTTGAGGGTTTTTCAGATATTTCCCACCTTAAGCTCTTAATATCCCATGTCTTATAACACTATTGGGTCCTTCATTCCTCTCTTGGAAATATCAAAACACTATTAAAATCCTCTCTAAACTCTCTTTTAAAGATTGGGCTAGGGTTTCTACAAAGTGTTCATTTGGGGCTCAAGAGTCGAGTTCTTTCTGTGAATCTTTGAAAATAAGGAATATGACTCTTCTCACTTTGTTAGTTCTCAAATATCATGTGGTTTAAAAATTGTTCATGAATCATAAATGATGGTTTTGAAATCCATGGTCGAGGGTTTAAATGCATATTCTTGAGTATTGTTCTCTCATGTCTTAACTTGTGTTTATGCATGATTTATTAATGGTTTTGCACATGTGGGTGCTCGGAAATTGTAACTTAAATGAAGGGGTCATGATTAACCCTAAGTTGATGTTCTTTTACGTGAAATATTGTTTGATAATGGGATTCCCTCAACCTGTTTGTAAGAATACCTATGAGAAGGATCTTGTCACATGATGAATTGTGTTTTGGACTAATGCTTTGTATTAGAATGCTAATTAAGGATGAATGATTTTGTGAAGCTCTTGGTGTCCATAAATTGGATTGAATTATGATTTGAACTATGGCATTGGCCTAATGATGTAAATGGTTGGTAAATGGTTTCATGAAGACCTTGTGGGTCATAAATGGTTTTGAATTGAAACCTTGGTGATTTAATTGGCTAGTGGGTTTGAGTCCTTAAATTTTTAAATTGAATTGATGACTTTGTATAGACAATTGGTTTGAGTCCCAAAGTAGAATGATAATGGTTATGGCATGTTGTATGCTTGCAAGTGGGGTTGGTATGACAATACGAACAAGATGCCTTTGTTAAGTAATTGGACTAATGGTTGTATGCATATGTAATGAATGTTTTAAATTGGGCTTAAAAACAGGATATGTATTCGATTTCTGAAAGTTGAGTCAGAAGGACTAATACTGAAAACTGCACTAGTCGGTGCGGGTGTCTATATGACTAGGAGATTTGAGTCCCACCGAATGGATTTATCAATGGGAGGTTCGAGTCCCCTATATTGTATACATTGGTGCTATGTCACCTTGATTATGCAGGGAGGTTTGAGTCCCCTCTAATGGCATATATGGATATGCATATTCTCTTATTCATGCAGCTACCCGCACTGAGGCCCTTCCAGCTAGGGGAGAGTTGGGCCCATATAGCCCATGGGTGCCTTGTGTTATGACACTTATTCTACATTGCCCAGGTTAATGTTTTTTAAGTTCATACTAAGCCTTGTTCCCTATCTCGACATGATATATATATATATATTTGTATGTATACATGTGATTACATATGATGTTTTGACTTGGTTTTAATGATGGCATTATTTTATTCTTCTATCCCTGAGTTGCATGCTAGCATTCTAACCGCTAACCATCTTTGAACGTTGTGTCCCCATGTGACACAGGTACTGGGTCTTCTTTTTCTTTTCTTGTGCAGCGACCAAGTGTTTGAGTGGTTCGTGGGTTAACATTGAGGTGGTAAGCTTCCATACTTCGAAAGGCATCAATTTCATGGTCTTTTTGCTCTATGTTATCGACTTTGTTAGACTTGGATTTTGGCTATTATCGGGGGAATGTCCCGACATCTTGTTGACTTTGGATTGTAGAGGCTTTATGAATTATTGTGGACTTGAGTGTGATGGTTTAGTGTGTGGTAGTGATGAATGGTTTAGACATTTTATGAGTCATTGTTAGTCTTACATTTCTCTGTCTTATTATATGGACAGAATTCATCCGTCAATTATGGCTGGTATGTTGGTTAGGTTAGGTGAAGGGGGTGATCTTTGGTTCACGTGGGACTTGAGATAACCATCATCGCAAGGCCCTAGTTCGGGTTGAGATAAAGGGTTTCTCATGCTAGCAATCTATTCCAATAAGTTGCATGAAAAATCTATCAAGATAGGTTTATCTAAATGTTTCTCAACATTTGTTTGATTAATTTCACTTCTCCTCTTGATCTCTGAGTATCACTTTTTAATTCTTAATCTCAGGTTAACTTTCTCTATCATAACTCAAGTTATTAGTTGAAGGTGGGTAACTTCAAAAAACTATTGTTATTTCTTTTTCCCAATCGTTACTCCTATCTCAACCAAGTCTAGAATATAAGAGATATGTAAATGTTTATAACCATAAGATGGCAATCATACTGAATAAAATACCAATGCAAGCAAGAATACCGATCTAGTATTGCCTCACACTTAAACTATTCTTTAATTCATCATGGTTCCCACAACCCTAGTTGAGGTGTTTAGCTACTCATAATTTAAAGCACACAAGACGAATTCATAAATAAAACATATGATCTTATAGTAACAAGAAAACTCTAAAATCTCAACCCGAATTAAAACCCTAGAAACAATGTTTTTAAAATTCCAAAAATATGTCTTAGAATCTCACAATATAGAGTTGTAAATTATGAAGTAGTATAAAAAATGTACAAAACTCCCCATAGGCATATTTATTGATAAAATAAAACCTATCGTAAATAAAACAAGAGTTCTGGGTTAATGGAATCAGAAAATAGAAACATAGATCATGGTTAGAACCCATCATTGTCCTTTAGTTCTCATGGTTTGGCTTATGGATTTTCATTTTCAGGTCTTGACTGGATCTACTCTTAGTATGACTCTGTAACTTTAACATACAACCGTACAATGTAGTCGTTAGATAATCCTTCACTTGAACTTATGAAACCTGTTACTCTAGAGTTCTTTCCCACTGCATTATGGTACAATCGTGACTTTGGAGAATGGTTGTGGGGAGCCTCTTTTCGATTTTCATTATACTTGACTCCTAAGATTGAAATTTATATGTCCTCCAACGATTATTTGTAAGGTTGTGGGATCAAGCCATAATCGTAGGATGTTTCTGTTTGATGTTCTTCTAGAATCATACTCTAGTTCTTGTCAAACACCGTTGTATGATTATTGTTATATCCCATGGTCATGGATTGCATCGTTTGATGCCCTTAAGTCCCCTTTTTAGCACTTCCCTTCTTCAAGTCTGTTTAACCTACAAACACTAGAAAACCCCATCATAGCAACATAGAAATACCCTTATATGGGCAAATATTGATAGTTTTAAGTGTCTTAAGTGTCCTAAGTCCACGACACGAGAATCCTCTCTAGGAATTATTTTACTAACCAATACCTTGTAGAATCATGCTAAGGGTATTATGGTCACCCACTTTCTATGATCTATAGGGGATGAGATCTTGTCCATGTACCAAAATCCTAGACATCTAGTGCTAGTCAACCTTTTATCAACCAATCCCATAAAGATGTCCAAATATCTATACATTCTACAATAATAATATAACTCCAATGAAGATGCCCAAATACTGGTGCATTCCACAATAATCAACAGATATCACAACAACCACAACAATAATAAGAAAATAACAACAACATTTGTCTAATCAACAAGTATTCAATAAAACCTCATTACAAGTGATTCACACTTAGGATAACATTCAACAAAATACTTCTTGAAAATACATTATAACAAGTACACGAAGAAATAGTTAGCATAAAAACATAAATCAACTTAGGTTTCAACTATATTAAACCATAACCAACCTCAAACCAAGGTTTCACCACTCTAATGAACTTGATCCTTGACTTTTTATACAATTTCATCTTAGTTGTAGTCTAAAAGTAACAAGCAAACATAATTTAGACCATGACCAAACACGTCCAAGGATTACAACCCAATCCCTTAATCCCAAGGTCAATTTCATGATCATTCCTTCTATTCTAGTTTTGTATATCATTATTCCATCTTAATCCTACAAATTTGATTGATATAATGGTGAATTCTAACCACGTAATTGTAAATTAAAAACTTTTAACAAAATCCAAAGGTGTTTCCACCCATTTACACTAGAAAATTCATCTACGTCAAGTTAAAGCCTTCCCTAAATTAGTTATTCTAAGAATTATTAATTGAAAAACAGGTTAATTAAAGGGTTTAACTTACCTTAACAAATGAATTTGATGAAATTTATGTCAAAATCATCTAAACTTGCCTCTACTAGAATTTTGGATAAATGTGAAACGAAAATAATATTCTTGGAGTAGTTTTTGCATTAATTAGTGCATATCCCTCTATAGTGGACTAATCACATTATAGTGTCATTGGTATATGGTGGAATTGACCAAATCTAACTCCTGCTATTGTGGTGCAGTGGTAGAGGCATGCCGCCTACTATAGTGGAGTAGGCAAGGTAGAAAATCAAGATTTTTTGTAGTTTATAATTTCTTACAATACCCACTAGATTTCAACATCTCGAACTAACCCTTTTATGTCAAATTAGATATCAAGAGTTCTACTCACCCGATTTCACTTTCAAAAGCTTATATGTATTCCTTATTGTCATAGCTATCATAAAATAACCTCAAATCACTAAGTCTTAAACTAATCTATCTATGGATTACCCCAAACCATACCACGCTTGGATTTCATCCAAGACTAGCCTAGTTTGAAAGTTCAAACTCTTAATTTGGGGAAAATTTTAACCCAAATTTTAGTATTCTACACTTACCCATAACAACAGAAAGGGTTATTACAACGTGTGTTCCATGTTAATTATTATAGAATTGTTAAAAATGCTACAGTTCGATGAAGAGAATCATGCAATGAGTAATTAAATGTAATAATTACAAATAAATCTATAAAAGTGTGACAAGAAACATTAAGTGAGGAGTGTCTTTTAATGTTTAAAATTAATTTGTTTTAAGAAATCCAGAGTAATTCTAAACTTTGGTTAGTAATTAGCGAACCTCCAATAAAGTCACAAAAGTTACCTTTGATCATAAATAAAAATATAAACTAGTGATGATAGAGAAATTCATAGAAAATTGAGTTAAGAAGTCTAATAAAGAGAAAGCACAAAAAATGAAAACAAAGAAAAATATAACAGTGCTTTTCTTGTTCATGGCGTTCTCAGTGCTGTGAGAAATAGAAATGGCTGCCCCTGCTTCTTCTCCTATTTACGAGGAGGAGGAACTCAAAAAAAGATATTGACAATAGGAATGAGCTGCTTCAGTAGCCTACTTCCTTTGAAGTGAAGTTTCTGGAGAAATTTTATCTGAGAGTGTTTTCTTTTCCTTTCCTATCTATTTACCCACCTAAACCTACAAACACAAAATTATACAATGACCAATTGGCCTTAATGTAATGATTGTATCTATTGTATTGGGTAAGTCCAGCATGCAAAATTTAGGTTAAGATTTTTCCTGGATTGAGAGTTAGAAATTTTAGGCTGAGCTAGTCTTAGATGATGGTCTACGTCAATAAGGATCGGGTAAACCTAATAAAGTTTAGAATGATTTTATGTTATCTTACATAAAAAGTAATTTGTAGGATTTTTCAAAAGTGAATTTGGATTAGTAGAACATCTGATATCAAACTTGATGTAAAGAGTTTAGTTCGAAATGTCATAGTTTAAGGATGTGTTACAAATCACCACCCCTGCTATAGTGGGTGGAAGGATTCTATGAAGGTACTGCTATAGTAGAGATATTTTGTAAGACCCCGTAAAAGTTCTAGTTTAATTTTGTCCCATATAGCTTGTAATAAGGGGCCCCAGACACAGAAAAATTCAGCTAAGTATTAAGACTTAGAATTATTTTTAGCCTTCATAAGTTGGATTATCTTATTTTCGATCCTTAAAACCTTAGAATGTTGATTTTTAATTTGATTCATGATCAGGGATGTCAATAGGTCATCTTGGGTGAGTTTTGGATTTTTTAGACATGTTTGGATGTCCAAAATAGTGGGTCAATCGATCAAGCCACGATGTGTCAGTAATCACGTCGACAACATCAACACAGTGTGTTAGAAATCGTGTCGACACCATTGATATGGTGCATCTACAATAGCATTGACACCATCAATGCGGCACGTCAACAATGGCATCGACACCATCGATGGGACATGTCGGTTATCGTGTCATTGGGCATAGTTTTCACATTTAATTATGGGTTATGGGTTATGGGGGTAATTAAGTCATTTTCATCCCACATTAAACCCTATAACATGAAATTCATCCCTTCAGTAGGCAAAATACATTTACTTATTCATAAAATAATCTCTAGAAATAAACCCTAATTCATTAAGCTCAAGATCAAGTTGCAAGAAATCTCCAACAATCTTCACGAATTTTGTCACTCAGGTATGTTAGGTGATAATCCTTGGGTATCCTTCCACGCTTGGAGTTCAAGAACCATATTCAAAACTTGAATTATGATTCCTATGTTATCAATTGAATTATGATCATTTTTGTGTTGTTGTATGGGTTTCAAGTTAAGATATTTTATGAGTTCCATGAAATTAAGTTAGCATGTGCGTTGAATGATGAATCTCTCATGTCAAAACCCTTGAATTTGCAAGTTGCATGTTGTAGTTATGATAAACTATGTGGTTAGTTCTTATGTATAGCAAGCATGCTCCCCAAGTGTTTGATAAAATGTCCATATGAGTAAATTATGCATGATAACCTATTGTTGTGTTGCTAAAGTTGTGATATGAGTTTATCAATTATGCTATCGAGTCCTGGGGGTATTTATTACCCGAAATATAGATGTTTGCTTAGTTGCAATAGTTATAGAATAATCCCAGTAAAGGTCAAGAACAGTAGTAATTAGCTATAAAACTCAGTGAACTCAGTCCAGTTCAGTTAGTCAACACGATCAGGGTCAGTTTAGTCAAGATTAGTATAGTCCAGTGATCAGTGACTTTTAGTTGGGAGTAGGATTTAGAACCAATTAAATATAGGGATGGGGGAATTCCTGCCAGTTAGGGTTTGACCCTTAGAAGCAATCCCTAAGTTCTAGAACTATGTAGCCAGCGTAGGTTATGAGATGCCACCTACTAGTTTAGGAATGACACTCATAGGGATCACCTGCTAGTTTAGACTGATATCAGGGATCACCCGCTAGATCATGACTGACTCTACAACCATTGTTAGTACCCGTGCCATGGTACTAGCACCCTTCTAACTGGGGTCACAGGTTGGACCCCAATCAGCTCAGACTAGGGTATATCGGTTAGATGATACCTCCCATAATTTCAATTTTAGTATTTAGTATTCAGCTCAGAACTCAGTTTATTTTTAAGTTTGCTTGACCATGGCATACAATTATCAGTTATTCAGTATTTCAGTTTACAGACTATTCTAAAATCATGTTATATGCTTGGTTATGCATTCTCAGATTTTACAGCATTCATGCATACATATCTAGTTATCTTATGTTATTTATTCAGTTAGTTGTTATTCATACATATGAGCCCATGTATATCAACCTAACCTCATTTAGCATACCAGTACCTTCAAAGTACTGACTTTATACTCATTTTTTATGCTATGATGTGTCATATCATAGGTTTAGACGCTCAGGTTCCCGATCTCACTTAGACATTCTAGTGCTTCAACATCAGTAGCAGTGGTGAGTTCTTATAGTTTGAGGGCCGATTATGGTTATTTTAGTACTTTAGTCCAATAATCAGTCGGAGTTAGTTGGGGACATATCCCATTAAATCTACATTCATTTAGTTAGATGCTTTTAGACACTTTAAGAAAGCAGGTATTCCACAGATGTACTCAGTATTATTTTTTAGTATTATGAACCTTATGGTATTTTCAGCTTTACTTTCGTATACGTTTCATGATTATTATTCAGTGCTCATAGCAGGTACCAGTCATGGGTTAGATTGTGGTCCTTTGGGGTCGTAAGCACTGTGTGACACCCAGGGCGTACTGGGGTGTTACAAACTTTATATCATAGCCTAAGGTTCTAAAGTTTCCTAGGGAGTCTGAAAGCCACGTCAAGTAGAGTCTTGTGCATGGGTGTGTAGCATACCACACTTATGGACAAGAGGCTACAAGTCATTCTTAGGAAATTTTTCCCTTCTTTTAGAGTTTATATCATGCAAATAAGAATGATATTAATTTGAACTCTCTATCTAATGCAATTGTTCCATCCATATACAGAATATGCCTCCTAAAAAAACTAATTAAAGAATAATTAGAAACCAGCTAGTACCTCTTCCCATTCTGGAAGATCCCCTGAATGAGCATGTTTTTCATGCAGAGTTCAGAACTGCATTCACTACTCTATTTCACTCTATAGAAGATTAGAATATTCAACCAACTGTAGTCCCAACCAATCTAGTGGCTAATACTGTCGTAGCTAGGATTCAGGACTTTACCCGAATGAATACTCCTTTCTTTTTAGGATCCAAGTTTAATGAGGATTCGTACGAATTCCTCGACATGATTCAGAAGGTGACTGACATTATGGGTATGATGTCTAGTGAGAGTGTAGAGTTGGCTTCTTACCAGTTATAGGATGTATTCACACCTTGTTTAAGAAGTAGAAATGGGATAAGGGCACAAATGCAGAGCCTATAGAATGGGAGGATTTTGCTACAACCTTCTTAGATAGATTCTTCCTATTGAAGTAGAGGGATGCTAAGATGTTAGGGTTTATCAAATTGAATCAGGGCAATATGAGTGTGAAAGAGTATTCCCTCAAGTTTGCTCAATTAGTAAGGTATGTTCCTAATGTGATGGTTGATAACAGATCTAGGATGAGCAAGTTTATGTCTGGGGTTTCTAATAGTATGGTGAAGGAGTGTAGGACTATGATGTTAAATAAGGAGATGGATATATCTAGTCTTATGGTCCATGCTCAACAGATGGAGGAGCAAAATTTTAACGAGAAAGAGAGAAAGAATAAGAGAGCCAGAAAAAATAACTTTAGTTTTTGTAATACCCCATATTATCCTTAGTTTAGTTCAGGTCCTTGTGCATACATAAGAAGCTTAGAACCTGAAAATTTCACTAAGTTATGGAGACTTAGTCATATATCTTACTTCTTAACTTCATATATTTTTAAGTTGACCTTCCGGGATCTGATACGATGGTTTTTGAGTTGATTCATGTTAAGGGGTGCAAGAAGCATGTCTCAGGAAAGATTTGGAATTTTTGGATGAGGTTTGAACTTTGTTTGGATTATATTTCCGGTGTCTCACCAAGATCGCACTGCGTCGCGATGAAGTGCAAAATCGTACTCGTCCTTTGAATGGTAAATTCCAGTAGCTCAATGCGATTCCACCGCATTGCGGTAAAGGTGTATTTGTCATGTTGTTGATACATAATTTGAAATGCATGTGTCATGACCTTTATCCTAGTGTGTGAAGTGCTTATTAGGTGAATAATGTTCCGAGAAATTACTTAGATCAAAGTTTAGCTAACAACCTTAGATTCGTCCAATATTTGGGGTCTGATTCTACAATGACCAACTTCAAAAGTGTATAACTTTTAATGTATGTATAATTTTCCAGCTAAAGACCCACCAAATTATAGATAATTAAATAAACTTTCCAATGATACCAGTTTTGCCTTAATCCGATACCCGAGTGAAATGTTATTGTATTTTTTGTGTGAGATAGTAAGCTGCCGTGATGGTACCACATTGCGGTAAGGTGCAGAATCGTGATCGGGCCATGAATTTAAATGTAAAAGGGGAAGTTAAGTCTTTTACCCTCAAGCTAAGTCTTATATACATGATGTAAGACTTTATTTAGGAAATTATTTTCCCATTCTCCTTCACTTTTCTCTTCAAGAAACCCTAATCTAATCCCAAGAACATTAAATTCAATTCTCCTCTTCAAGAAGCATCCAGAATCAAGTTTCTCAATTCAATAAAGCTTTCAAGATCTTGTTTCTTCATCAAAATTTTAAGTTTTAAGGTATGCGGGAGTTCATCCATGGGTCTCCTTTCACCCATGGAGCCCAAAAACCCTTTTCTTTTAATTAAAGAATGAATTTTCAATTATTATGGTATTTTTTATGTTCAAGAAAGATTGAATTTCATTTTTTCATGGTATTTTTAATTCAATTGAGCCCATGTATGATTCCATAAAAGATATTGAATTCCTCATGCTATGAATTTGAGTTTCCCATACTTTATTCAAATAAATTCCATGATAGATCCTAAATTCATGATGTTTAGAAACATTTTCATGTTTTAAATTCATGCCTTCCACATGTTTGATGAAATCCCCATATCATGTTTAATCAATTTCAAGATGAATCCCCAAGTTAAGAATTTTTCCATGTAACTCTATTGTTCCCTCTTGTTTTAGACTATGTTGAATTCAAGCTATGATCTTTACATATTTTGATGAAACACCCATGTCCTAGTTCAAATGAATTTCATGTAAATCCCCCAATTCCTGATATTAGTCATGTAATCATGCTATACTCCTATATTTAAGATATTCCCATGTTCAAGTTCATGGTTCCCAAGTGTTTGATGAAATTCCCTAATGATTGGGTTATTGTTATTATATCCAAAGATTTAGTGTGTGCTATTGTTATTATTATTGAGTCCTGGGGGATACGAATACTCAAAAACATAGTTGTTTACTTAGTCTCAGTATCTTTAGAATAATTTCAGATATGTTATGAGCATTATCAGTTTAGTCAATTACCATAATCACTTAAACTTAAAACATTTTAGTATTCTGAGCCAGTTTAGTTAGGAGTGGGATTTAGCACAAAGATAACCCAGGGATAGGGGCTCACCGGCCAGTTGAGAGTATGGCCTTTAGTACCAGTCCCTGTGTTCCGTAACTACGTAGCTAGTGTAGGTTGAGATGTTAAACTGCCAGTTGAGGGTTGACCTCATAAGGGAACCTACCAGTTAAGGGTAACCCTAAGTCCTTCAAGACAACACTTCAGTGGATCCACACAACTAGCATTAGTACCCGTGGCAGGGTATTGGCTCCCTTCAAACTGGGGATAAAAATTAAACCCCAATCTGTTCCGAGCAGGGCATATAAGTTAGATAAAACCTCCCACAGTCTCAATTATAGTACTCAGTACACTGTGCAAATCCATTTTTCTAGACCATAGCACTCAATTATAAGTATTTCAGTATTTAAGTTTATAGATTATTTCAAAATCATGTTATATGATTGGTTTTGCATTCTCAGATATTATGGTTTTCATGCATTCATGCTCAATTATCTCATGTTGTTTTCAAAGTCCTTACCTTATAAGCATAGTACTCCACAGTTTCAGCCCAGTTATTTAGACTAAGTACAATTCAGCCTTACATGACCAGTTTTAAGCTATTAGTCATTAAGTTACTTAGATAAGCTTAACATATATTATGTTTGGTTCTGTGTGTTTATGCATTCATTCTCCATATGATTTTACATTCAGATCCTTGATTTATGTTATCCTCCATCACGTAGTTTCTGGCTCAGTATTCATATAGCATCCATGTTTATTATATCCCAGCTTCAGTTCTATTTATATCATAAAAGTAAAGTCTTACAGAAACTAAGTTTAGAGATTCACCAGCTTATTATATTGTATTTGTTACTCATGTTTTAAGATATTTCAGCTTTCAGTTTACTCTAGCTCATTGATGAGTCTATTTACACTTAGCATGCATGTTTTACGATTACGTATGAAATCAGTTTTACATATTGCATTCACCCTTGTAAAATCAGTATAATCTAGAAGTATTGACCTACATATACGTCTGTGTTGTTGCATTGTTTCATAATGTAGGTACTATTTATAGCCCACACATCATGATTAGACAGTGGTAGTTTCCAGCCTACAGGTGATGAGTTCTCTTGTTTTGGGAACTCTAGATAGTTTTATTTCATGTACAGTTCATTTATTTTTCATATTTATTGATTATTAGTAGCCGGAGGCATGTCCTAACAATCCATAGTCAGTGTAGTAGAGGCTTGTCAGTCAAAGTCAGTCTTGTAAATTTAGTTCTTTCCTCAGATTTATCAGATTGTAAAACTTTATCAG
The DNA here is from genome assembly GCF_002878395.1 of Capsicum annuum. Lineage (NCBI taxonomy): Eukaryota > Viridiplantae > Streptophyta > Magnoliopsida > Solanales > Solanaceae > Capsicum > Capsicum annuum. The sequence continues at coordinate 163,070,375 of NC_061119.1, forward strand.
TTTCATACTATTTTAGAATTTCAGTATATTATATTTCTGCATAATTGAACTTGTCATTTAATGTGTTATAATTCAATTTCTTAATAGTATGACAATTCATGGGTTATATTGGCATCATTTGTAATTCCTAAGCACTATGTGACAACTAGGGAGTAGTCTCGGGACATTACAAACTTGGTATCAGAGCACAGAGTTCATGTGCCCTATGGTGCCTATGAAGCTGCGTCTAGTAGAGTCTTACAGAATGGTATGAAGATATTTGTACCTTTCTTCAAGAGGATACAGGGAATTTATGAAATGTTTCCCTTCTTTTATGTCTTAGATCATGCTATGGAAAGGTTCCCTAAGAAACTTACATAGATTCTTATCTTGCACTATTCATTCCATCTCTACTTTGTTTTTGAGGTAACAAAATTAGTCAAGCTCGAATTTCTATAGACAGAGTTTCCTCAGGTAGTACCTACAGACAATTAAGGGATTACATGTTGCCTCAAAAAGTATCCCATCAGTGCTCTTATGTCCTAAAGTTTGAAATATTTTATTCATGTTTATGACAATCATGTGTTAAGCAAAAGTCAGGTATGCTTTCTTATCCCTTCTCAGAATCCCTTTTTTCAGTATATGATCTAGAGTTAGAAGCATGAACCCAAAATTTTAGTAGTAGTAGAGTTGGGATAATGTTATCTGGATTTAGCAGATTATGTATTCATGGGGCTAGTTATACGAAAGGTGAATCAAAAGGCTTGAATAGTGTATGGAAGAATTTATGTTTGCTTATTATAAATTAAGTATGATGGTGTGGATGTGAGTTAAGAGATGCGATATTAGTAGTCTATGAAGATGTAGAAATAGATGATGTGTTTAGTGAGGCAAGTATGTGTCAAAAAGAGTGTAAGTATGCGATGGTGATTGTAGAAGCTAAAGAACAATAAGGGTAGTATATTTTATGGGATTTTAGTATTTATGTGTATCGTTATACCTTGGGCTCTAGAGTAAAGTGGTTGCAGTTTAGTTAGAGTTTATTAAGTAGTTCACAGACTTAGAATGATGGCTTGAGGCTAAGAGGGAGATGATAGAACAAGTAACCAAGCCAGGCCCACTGATTTTAGTAGTGATGATAGAGTATAGTAGAATATCTGTAAGGGAGGATCATTCCCAACCCATTCTTATTTGAGTGTTGTATTTCAGTCATCATGATATCTACTCATGCCTTACATGTCAACTCCATGATCATAGTTCATATTCATGCACATAATAGAGAATCATGTACTCTCCCATATCCTAGTATGAGTAGTTCCAGTTCACTCAGTAATACAAATCAAGTTCCATGAATTCATGAATTCCAAACTCAGGTCATGCAGCTCATGACTCATGTACTCATTCTTTATAGTATGTTCAGTTCCAATACCCTTGCCATACTTTTAATGATCAATGAAATTCAGATTGATGTCATGCATGTCCTCAGTTCAGCCCTCTCTAATGAATTTATGTCATTGATACTTTATTCCTCAGGCCTCAGTTGAGTGTCAAAGTTATTCTTTCATGCTTCAGGTCCTCATGTTCTAACCTTTTAGTGCCCTTTTCTTATGTCAAGATAGTGATGATGAGAAGTTGTGAAAGCACAAGGGTATTAAATTCATGATTCATATTACAGAGTTATGGGTTCACTTTTAGATTCAAGTAGGATTAAACATCGTGAGAGAATCATTTCAGTTCAGACTTCAGTAGGTAGATTATCAGTGCCCATGTGATATTTTAAGTAGCCTCATGTGAAATGCAGTTTTGAAGTGAAATGTATAGTTGAGTTTAGACTTTCAGTATAATTTAGTTCGTATAGCTAGTAATCGAGTCTAGCAATTAGACAAACAAGTTCCCATGGTTTCCCATCTTTCCTATTCATGAGGTAATTCATTCACGACCATGCAAGTCATATATCTAGTTCAGTTTATGCTTCGGGCATCAGATTTAGATTCCAGATATTTAGCCATGACTATGTTCATAAGTGTTTTAGGCATCATATCAGTCTTTCCTTAGTACTTCAGCCAAGTTAGTATCATTCAGGGGATGAAGTATCCCAAGGGGGAGATGTAATACCTCGAGCATTCATGTCTTATATCTTTTATCTCCTTTAAGAAACAAGATCCAGTTTGAAGTAATGGTTACTCATAATTTGACTCTCTCGTTTCTATCTCATCTTTATGACCATTCTCATGTCAGTGCATGTATTCATGAAATCAGTTCAGTTCATGTATCATGCTTAGACTCAGTTATGCAATCATGTTCAAAGTCATGCATGCTCTAAATATTATCTCAGTTACCTTAGCACAATACTCTCAGTCTAACCAGTCTCATTTGAGGATGAATATTCCTAAGGGGGAGATATTGTAATTCCCGTATTATCCGTAGTTCAGTTCAACTCCTAGTTCATACATAAGAAGCTTATAACCTGAAAATTTCACTAAGTGATGGAGACTTAGTCATATATTTGACTCTATAATTTTGCAGATTTTAAACTTGACCTTCAGGGCTCTGAGACAATGATTTTTGAGTTGATTCATGTTAAGGGTTGTAAGGAGCATGTCTCGGGAAATTTTAAGAATTTTTGGATGAGGTTTGAACCGTGTTCGGGTTGTATTTCTAGTGGCTATTTGCAATCGCACTGCATCATGGTGAAGTGCAAAATTGCACTCGTCCTTTGAATGGAAAATTCTAGTAGCTCAATGCGATTCCACCGTGTCGTGGTGAAGGTGTGTTTTCCATGTTCTTGATCCATAATTTTAAATTCATATGTCATGGCCTTTATCCTTATTTTTAAAGTGCTTATTAGGTGATTAATATTCCTAGAAATCACTTACAGCTAAGATATAATAAGAACCTTAGATTCGTCCAAAGTTTGTGGTTTGATTCTACAAGGGTCAACTTTGAAAGTGTAAAACTTTTAATGTATGTAGAATTTTCCAGCTAAATACCCACCAAATTGTAGATAATTGAATTGGATTTTCAATGATACCAATTTTAACTTAATCCAATACTCGAGTGAAAGTTATAGCATTTTTTGTGTGAGGCAGTAAACTGCCGCGATGGTACCGCATCGCGATAAGGTACAGAATTGCGATCTAGTCACGAATTAAATGTCTAAGGGGCAGTTAAGTCTTTTCATATATGCATGAGTTAAGACGTTATTTAGAGAATTATTTGCCCATTCTCCTTCACTTTTCTCTCCTAGAAACCCTAATCTAATCCCAAGAACATCAAGTTCATCCATGGGTCTCTTTTCATCCATGCGATGAATTTGAGTTTCCCATTCTTTATTCAAGTAAATACCACGATAGATAAAAAATTCATGACGTTTAGAAACATTTCCATGTTTTAAATTCATGCCTTCCACATGTTTGATAAAATTCTCATATCATGTTCAATCAATTTTAAGATGAATCCCCAAGTTATGAATTTCTCCATGTAACTCTATTGTTCCCTTATTTGTAAGACATTCTTACGTTCAAGCTATGATCTTTACTTGTTTTGATAAAACACCCATATCCTAGTTCAAACAAATTTCATATAAATCTCCTAATTCATGATCATAGTCATGTAATCATGCTATGCTCCCATGTTTGAGATATTCCCATGTTCAAGTTCATGATTCCTAAGTGTTTGATGAAATGCCCTAATGATTAGGCTTTGAATATTGACTACGTATTATATCTCGAAGCTTCAGTGTGTCCTTTTGTTATTGTTATCGAGTCCTGGGGGTTATGAATACCTGAAAACATAGCTGTTTACTTAGTCTTAGTATCGTCAGACTAGTTTCAGATATGTTATGAGCATAAGCAGTTCAGTCAGTTATCATAATTAGTTATAGATATTTTAGTATTTCAGCTTATAGATATTTTAGAATCATGTTATACGCTTGGTCCTACATTCTTTGATATTACTATTTTCATGCATTCATGCTCAGTTATCTCATGTTATTTTGATAGTCCTTACCTCATAAGCATAGTGCTCCTCAATTTCAACCCAGTTATTTAGACTAAGTACAGTTCAACCTTACATGATCAGCATTCAACTATCAGTCATTTAGTTTCTCAGATAAGATTAGCACATGTTATGTTTGGTTTAATGCATTTATGTGTTCATGCTTTGTATGATTTATATTTAGATCTTTGAGTTACGTCAGCCTCTATCACATAGTTT
>NC_061119.1:163077568-163138316 GCF_002878395.1 Capsicum annuum
TATCTTTAGCTAGTGCACTAATACCAAAGTTCACTAATGACAGTCGGGATGGGGTACCAGGCTCCAAAACCCAGGTTAGTGTGAGCAGTGTTCGTACCCATCCACTTTGTGAAGAATATGGTAGAAATTACCTAATTACGTGTTGAGCTGGAAGTGATGTGTGTTTTGGATATGGTAAGCCAGGACACAGGATGTAGGAGTGTAGAGTAATGGGTCAGAGGGGAAAGGATTTCCACCATCAAGGTTAGTCTAACCATCCTCAAGTCCCATCCGATCACCTGACTCAGCAGGGTGCCACTTCAAGCACAACCAGTGGCCAGCATCAGAACTAGCTATATATTCTTCAGTCCTGACATGATTAGGAAAGTTCTCCTAATACGCTTATAGGTATGTTACAGGTCTTTCATATTCTTGTGTATGTTTTACTAGACCACAGATCTTTACTTTCTCTTGTACCTCCTCTCCCCCATATAGCTGTCAACTTTGGTATCAATCCCAAAACATTAGTAGTGCCTTTCTCAATGTCTACCTCAGTTGGTATATCTATCCTAGCCAGACGAGCATAAAAAAATTATCCTGTTACACTATCCTAGTAAATCACTTTAGTTGATTTCATAAATAGAGTAGTTCAGTTTCAGCTTCTCAATGAACTAGTCAGTGAATGAAGGGATAGTACCTTTGTGCTTAGGAGTCAAACGTGATTTCAGCTTCCTTCTTAGAATTCTATGACAGAATATGATCTAGAGTTAGAAGCATGAAACTAAGAGTTTAGCAACAGTAGTAGAGTTGGGATGATGTTAATCGAATTTGAATAGATTTTATATTTCATGGGACTAGCCATATGAAAGGTAAATTAGTAGGATTGAAGTAGTGTATACAAGAATTTAAGTTTGTTTATTCAAAACATGTGTTGTGGATATGATATTGGTAGGCTATGATAAAAGTAGTATAGTTATTTAGGATTTGAGGACATCAATGTTATGTGTTAGAATTTAAGTTAGAATCTTTGAAGGTTGAGCTAATAGAAAGAAGACTTGAAAATTTAGAGTTAGTCAATCTTAAGTTGTTATATGATGATTGTTCGGGTTATAGAAGGCTAAGAGTGGTATCTATAAGAAGGTACTAGCATCAAGTTTTATATTATTAGGTGTAATCTTTCAAGGTGAGTTTATCAATTTACACGTATTACTATCCCCTAGATTCTAGGGTAAGGTATTGGTGATTCAGTTTAGAGCTGTTGATTAAGTTGTTCATAGATTTAAAATGATGGCTTTAAGCTAAGGGGAGATGATAGGGCAAGTGACCAAGTCTGGCTCTCATATTATAGTAGTTATATAGTGTATTATAGAACATTAGTAAAGAGGGAAGACACCCAAACCATTCATATCTCAGTTCAAAGTTTTGTACTTCAGTTATCACAATATCTATTCATGCTTTACATGTTATTCTCTATTATCATAGATCATAATCGTGCACCTTATAGAAAATCATGTACTCTTCCAGTTCTTAATATGAGGTGTTCTAGTCCACTCAGCAGTATGAATCATGTCCCTAAAATTCATAAACTCTAAAAAAATCAGGTCATGCAATTCCTGACTCACATATTCATGCTTTACAGTATGTTCAGTTCTAGTACTAATTCTATACACATAATGATCAGCAAAATTCAAATTTAGGTCATGTATATCCCTAATTAGTCCTCTTTAATGAATACAGTTCATTTCATGCATCATGTTTCGGATTCCATATATTCAGTTATGATTCAATTCATTTCTGTCTCATGCATCATCACAGTCTTTCCTCAGTATTTCAGCCAAGTCAATATCTTTTGAGGGACATACTATCCCAAAGGGGAGATTTTGTAATGCCTCGAGATTTTGATATACTAAAATCTCTCAGCTTTTCTTCATGAAACTAGATCCATCTGGAGGTAATGGTTTGGTTACTCAAAAGTTAACTCTCTCATTCCTATGTTACCCTTATAACCAATCATATGTCACTACATCTGTTCAAGAAATCAGTTTAGTTCATGATATTTAGTTCATGTATCACGTTTCAAACTCAGTTATGATCTCATGTTCCCATTCATGCATGTTCAGTAAATGATTTCATATTCTATTCTCAACCTAAGGTAACATTTTTCCTTATAATTTCTCTTTTCCACACTCAGTTTTAGCTGCATATCATTCTTATGTCATTCATACAATCACAAATCAGTTCGGTTTGTCACCATGTGTCGGACTCAATCATGTAGTCACATTTCAATTTTGCTTATTCAACATGTAATCTCAGTGCCTCTTAGTTTACTCAGTCTCATTTGAGGACAAATATTCCCAAGGGGGAGATATTGTAAGACCTTGTAAAAGTTCTAGTTTAATTTAGTCCCATATATCTTGTAATAAGGGGTCCCAAACTTAGAAATATCATCTAAGTGTTAAGAATTAGAATCATTTTTATCCTTCATAAATTGGATGATCTTATTTTTTATCCTTATGACCTTAGAATGTCGATTTTTAAGTTGATTCATGATTAGGGATGTCAATAGGTCATCTTTGGTGAGTTTTGAATTTTTTAGACATCGTTAGAGACATGTTTGGATGTCCAAAATAGTGGGTCGACGTGATCAGACCGTGGCGCATCAATAATTGCATCGACAACATCGATGCGGCGCATCGACAACATCGATGCGGCGCATCGACAATTGCGTCTACACTATCGATGTGGTGCGTCAGTTATCGCATTGCTGGCATAGTTTTCATATTCAGTTATGGGTTGTGGGGGAAATTAAGTCATTTTCCTCCCAAATTAAACCCCATAACACAAAATTCAGCCCCTCAATAGGAAAAGTACATTGACTTATTCATAAAATCATCTCAAGAAATATTCAGTAATTCATCAAGCTCAAGATCAAGTTCTAAGAAATACCCAACAATCTTCATGAATTTTGTTACTCAGGTATGTTAGATGTTCATCCTTGGGTCTCCTTCCACCTTTGGATTTCAAGAACCTTTTTCAAAACTTGAATTATGATTCCCATGTTACGAATTGAATTATGCTTATGTTTGTGTTGTTCTATGGGTTTCAAGTTAAGATCTTTTATGAGTTCCATGAAATTAAGTTAGCATGCACATTGAATTATGAATCTCTCATGGCAAACCCTTAACTTAGCAAGTTGCATGTTGTAGTTATGATACTTTATGTGGTTAGTTCTCATGTATAGCAAGCATGCTCCCCAAGTATTTGATAAAATATTCATATGTGTAAATATGCATGGTAACCTATTGTTGTGTTGCTAAAGTTGTGATATGAGTTAATTAATTATGCTATCGAGTCTTGGGGGCATTTATTACTTGAAATTCAGTTGTTTACTTATTTGCAGTAGTTATAGAATAGTCCCAGGAAAGGAAAAGAACAATAGTACTTAGATAGTTTACAGAACTCAGTGAACTCAGTCTAGTTCAACCAGTCAACATTATCAGGGTCAGTTTAGTCAAGTTTAGTACATTCTAGTAATCAGTGTCTTTCAGTTGGGAGTAAGATTCAGCACCGACCAAACCTAGGGATGGGTACATTCCTGCCAGTTAAGGTTTGACCCATAGAAGTAATCCCTAAGTTCTAAAACTATGTAGGTAGCATAAGTTATGAGATGTCACCCTTCAATTTTAGACTGACACTCTTAGGGATCACTCGCAAGTTTAGGACTGATCTCAGGGGTCACCCGCTAGATTAGGACTGAATCTACAACCATTTTTAGTACTTGTGGCATGGTACTAGCACCCTTCCAACTAGGATCACATGTTGGACCTCAAATAGCTCAAACTAGTGCATGTCAGTTAGACGATGCCTCCCACAATCTCAGTTTAGTATTTAGTATTCAGTTTAGAACTCAGTTCAGTTTTAGGTTTGCTTAACCATAGCATACAGTTATTAGTTATTCAATTATCAATATTTTAATATTTCCGTTTAGAGACTATTTTAGAATCATGTTATATGCTTGGTCATGCATTCTTAGATTTTACAGCATTCACGCATACATATCCAGTTATCTCATGCTATTCATTCAATCAGTTGTTATTCATACACATGAGCCTATATATGTCATCCTAACCTCATCTAGCATACCAGTAAATTCAAAGCACTGACCGCATACTCGTTTCTTGCACTATGATGTATCATATCATATGTTTGGATGCTTAAGTTTCTGACTACACTTAGATATTCTAGTGCATCAGTAGTTGCAGCAGTGGTGACTCTTCATATTTCGAGGGCTTACTATGTTTATTTTAGTACTTTAGTCCAGTAGTCAGACAAAGTTAGTTCGGAACATATCCCATCAACTCTAGAGTCATTCATTTAGCGGCTTTTAGACACTTTCAGATAGTAGTTATTCCACAGATGTACTCAGTATTATTTTTTTAGTATTATGAACCTTATAGCATTTTCATCTTTACTTCCACATATTTTTCATTATTATTATTTAGTGCTCACAACAGGTACCAGTCATGGGTTAGCTTGTGGTCATTCACGGCCGTAAGCACTGTGTGACGCCCAGGATGTACTCCCGGGGTGTTATAAATTTCCACTATAGGACAAGTTAAACTCAGTTAATCCAACTATAGCATGTGACTTCCATTATCGCAATGCCCCTATAGATGGATCAGGTTGATATTGCAAGGTAAATTGTTGTTAATGCAAAAAAATCCCTAAAATGGTTAATTATTTTAAACTTCTTTATGGGATAAGCTTAGGCAATTTATGGCTATTTTCACTAGTTTTTCCCCTAGTTCTTTTGTAAAAGTAAGTAATTTATCCCCATTAACTAGTTTTTCAATTTCTTAACCTTAGAGTCATTAGTTTACGAGCTTTGGAGAGGGTTTAGGTTGACCAAATTGAATTTTTTGTGCATCGAGGGGAAATTAGATATAAAATTTTTTGGTTTTAGTTGAAGGTTTATAATATACGTTTTCATGCCAATAATTCACTATTGTAATCATGAAATTTGTAGGATTAAGGTAAATTTATGAAAGAAAAAAACTAGAATAAGTGAGATGATCATGAATTTGGCCTTGGGGCTTAGGATTAGGTTATAATCCTCAATGTTTTAGGCCATTTGATTGATAATGTGTTATATTCCTACTTTTATTCCATAATCAAGTTGAAGTTGCAAGAAAAGAGAAATGTTAGGCTGGGTAGAGAATTTTAGACTTGGATTGAGGTAGGTGATGATTTAATGTAGTTGAATCCAACTTGTTTTATGTATGCCTGATAATATTTATTTGTATTACTTGCACAATGCATGTCAAAGAAATGGAGTGACTTTGTAATATCCTAAATATTAATCACATGCAACAAACTTATATAAAAAGCTTGTTGGTTATTACATGTATTATCTCTATCATTATTATGGTTGTGATTGTTATGATATATTCCATTATAGTGGTATGCAGTGATATTGGACAATTTCAAGAGATTGGTTGTTATAAGGTTGACAGACACTAGATATCTAGGATTTGGTATGTGTATAAGAGCTCGTCCCCTATAGGTCATGACTAGTTGTGACAATAAGACATTTAACATATATTACAAGGTACAGGTGAGTGTGACTATTCATTGACTAAATTGGGGATCATGTGTTTACTTTTTGTATTAGTTCCTTGAATGGACCAATATTGTATGATATTTACTATAGGTGTATTTTTTTTATGTAAATCGGGTTGCATATTAATTTCCTTGTTGTTGTCTTATAGATCCTTGTGTGGTCTGGGTTAATTGTAAGTTGTGGCATAATTCTATGAATCTATTTAGTTATATAATTTGGGAAATGATCGTGTAATTGGTTGAACCATGGTTGTTGAATTTGAATCTTGATGGTGGACTTTACTAATATTGGCATGTTATTCATGTTGACACATATTTACTTATCTCCTTTAGGATTTTAAATGCAGTTAAATGTTATAAAATTAAATTAATATTACATAATAGGTGGTCATGGATTAACATGCTTTACTCAGTTATGGATGTGTGTCCATACTTCTCATTTTTTGTCAGCCCTATGACCTACTAGTACATCATTTTTTCTTCTATAGCTCTTCACTTTGCAAAGTGTAGAAGATATTCTTATTACTATTTCACAACCTTAGCTGTAATTTAGACCGTTATTAAACTCATGGGTGAGCTATATCTTTTGGGCGCCATGAGTTCTTCTTTTAGTTATGTTCTATTATTTTAGACTTAGACATTTTTTCAGTTGTTTTAGGGTTGTACCTTTTGTTGATATTTATTATTATTTTGGTACAATGACTTTCAAGTTCTAGGGGATGGGTTATTATGCATTATGCTTATTCTAAATTTTGTTTGAAACCTCAAATTATTGTTTTTTCATAATGAATAATGGTTTAGTTGCCTATATTTGGCTATGTACTATTTATTCAGTTAGTTGGTTCTCCCTACAGAGGTTAGTGTAAGTGCCACTCACGATAGGTTTGGGTCATGACAATATTAGTATAAAAGCCATGGGTTCATTAATCTCATTGTACAAAAATGGGTCCACATGAGTCATACAAATTGTATGGAGTTGTTTGTACTTTTCTTAGAGAGGCTATTATACTTTTGAGAACTATAAATTCTTTCTTCTTTTAGGCTATAACTTGAATCCAATTTGAATTTTACAAGCCAAATTGGTATTTGACTCTATTCTTTCATTTGTCTGCACATGGGGAACACGTGATTAAATGGTGTAAGAGAAGCATCCCCCGCACCAGCAGCTCCAATTATAGAGTCGACCATTTAGGGATGATGATGAGGAATTAGATGAGGAAATGGTATGGGAAGGGGAAGAGGGAGGGAAATACCTAGCAAGGGTGGGGCTCAGGCAAAATCTGGTAAGGCTTATCATAGTTCAATATCATCTCCCACCCTAGGTTCATCATAAAAAAGTGGATCTAGTGGACAAAAATGATATGGAACATGAGGTAGAGGTACCAACTGGAGGTGTATCCCCATCTTACAATGACTTTCAAGGTTATTCAACAAGTTTGGTCTTTTTTTAAGTAGAATGGCTGGTACTGGAGCCACTCTTACTATGCTAGCTTTTCAGTTTTTGGGTGCTCATCTCACTACCACCTTAGATCCTGGAATGGATAAAACTTCAGGGACTGATGTATTCATCAATACTATGTTTAGATCCTTCATGATTGACATCAAACGTGAGTTGCTATCTATGTTTCTGAAAATGGAACCTCTTTTGTTTTATGGTGCTAAAATTAAGGATACATTTGAGTTCATCATTGACTGCTATGAGAGGCTTCATAAATTATGGATTATTCAACAGCATGGTGTTTAGTTTGTGACTTTCTAATTGCAAGGAAATGTCAAGTGGTGGTGGAGATCCTATGTGGAATGTCGATCACTAGCCATAACTCCGTTGACATAGGCTCAATTTTGTTCATTCTTCTTAAGGAAATATGTGTCGTGAATCCTTTATAATTGCAAAAATAAAGAGATTTTGGGTTTGAAGTAGGGTATGATGTCAATTGCAGCCTAAGAGGATAAGTTCCACGCCTTGCCTCACTCTATAATTGTTAGGCACAAAGAAGAATAGGATATGGATTTATGTGAAAGGGTTGAACACTAACTTATAGATTTTGTCTATGCACATGACTTTGGGTGGAAAGACCTTTAATAAGGTCTCTAATTATATGAAGAAGTTAGAGGGACTCAAATATATTGGTCAAGAAAATGCATTAGCAAAGAAGTCCCACAATGGAGGTAAATTTAATGGCTCGTATTCTAAGGGTTATAGTTAGTAAACTTATTTAGCTTACCCTATTCATTCAACCTTGCCAGCTTTCACATCAAGTCAAGAAGGGAATCCTTCTCAGCCACTAGTTATGAGAATCTAAAGGGCTTCATATTTTTATCTAGCTAACCTTTTCTTGAGAAAGGTTATTACTATTGTGGTTTTGTTAGGAACTTTAAGAGAGAGTACCTTCTGAGGCAGATGGGTAATCAAACACAACATAATATGATGGATATGGTTTTAGTAGGTAAAGGTGGGGGTGGTAATGGTAGAGGTCATTTATAGGGTGGATGGAGTAATAAATAGGACATTTGGGAAGAAACTAAGGAAATAGTAATGCAAGAAAATGCGGTGCACAACCCGTAAGAGAGGGTGCTAGATTGATGACCAACCTCATTATTATGCCTTTTGGGGATAGACCGAGGTCGAAGCTTAAGATGTAATTATCATAGGTACTATTTCAGTTTGTTAATGGATGGGTTCTATAATTTTTTATCTAGAGTCTACTTATGCATATCTATATGTTAGATTTGCTTTGGGTCTAGTCATGGTGTGTGATGTACTTGATTCTCCCGTGCATGTTTCTACTCCGATTGGATTTAATCATATTAGACATGCTTGATTTTAACATTATTCTGGGTATGACTTAGTTGTCTCTATTTCATGCTTTCTTGAACTGTAATGCTAAAATATCAACTCCAAAAAAGTCAGAGATGTATAAATTAGAGTTGGAGGGTGTGTATAGGTCAAAGTCAGTGATAATCATATCCTTTTTCTTAGCTAGGAACTAGTGAGAAAGGGGTGTTCAACCTTCTAGACTAAACTTCATGATGTTAGGATGGAGTCTTCTTCGATTGAGTCAGTTCTCATGCTTTAAGAGTTTTAGGAGGTATTTACCATATCTGTACCTGATATGCCTCAAACATAGATCTTGACTTTTGTATTGGTTTGGAGTTGGGCACTCACCCAATTTTTATTCCTTCTTATCGTATGGTTCTGTAAGAGTTGAGGAATTCAATACTCAATTACAGGAACTACTTGATAAATGCTTTATTATTCCAAAGGATGGTAGCATGCGAATGTGCATTGATTATAGACAATTGAACAAAGTTACTATTAGGAATAAGTATCCCTTTCTTATATAGATAATATCTTTGACCTATTATAGGGTGCTTTGATATTCTTTAAGATTGACTTGAGGTGGGTTACCATCAACGACAAATTTAGGTCGGGGATTTACCCTAGTAACTTTGTGGGCTCAATATAGGCATTACAAATTCCTAGTAATGTCTTTTAGGTTGACCTATGCATTGATAACCTTTATAAGCCTGATGAATAGTATTTTCAGGTCTTTCATGGATTATTTTGTGCTAGTATTTATTGATGACATTTTGATTTACTTCAGGAACAAGGAAGAACTTGTAGGTTATCTGCGCATTATTTAGGAAATTTTGAAGAAGAAATAGTTGTCGGCAAATTTCTTAAGATATATGTTTTGGGTGTCTTTATTTGCCTTTTTAAGGCATATCGTTTAAATTAAAGAGGTGATGGAAAATCCCCTAAAGATTGAGGCTATTAAGAGTTGGGTTTATTGTAATACCCCGTATGTTTCCAAGCTAGGAAATAAATCAGTTCTCCTACGTATGAAACCTCATATCCTGTGATTCATATTTGAGTATATGATTTACAATGAGTATCCTAGCGATAAGATAGCTTATGATGTCTTAAGCATGCTCATGTGAGTCACTCAAACTAAGGCAAGCTAATAGCTTTTGGATCCATCAAGTTTTAGTGTGTGATTCCACAAGAGTGACCTTTGAACGATGATAACTTAATTTATAAGTGACATCTTGGCAGATTTATACCCACCAAATTGTAGATAATTGAATTATCTTTCCAATGATTCCAATTTTATAAAAATCCGACACCCGAGCAAGAAGTTATGGCCCTACAAAGTAGAAGTCCGATGCATAAACAATCCACATGGCTACTGGAACAAGTGTACGACAGGTTGTGCGGCGCACAGCCTCAACTGTGCGATAGCATGTGCGACGCACACCTTAGCTTAAGAAATAGGATGTGCGGCGCACACCTTAGCATGTGCGATGAGGTGTGCGACACATATGATTTTAGCCACGAAAAACACTTTGTTTTTGAGTTATTTTGAGGATAATTAAGTCTTTTAACACTCCTTACACGTCTCAATGCTTAACCTCACAAAATTTATAGCTTCTAATCACATTACAACCCTATTAACATCTTAAGTTCATTATAAAAGAGCACAAGAAGAAGAAATACTACTAGGATTGCATAATCAAGCTTGAAGGTCCAATCTTTCAACAATTTCATCACCATTAAGGTATGCATAGTGTTCATCCACGGATTTCTTTCGTTCATGGATTTCATGAATCAATCTTTGATAACAAAATTCATTAATGTTTTGTGTTGTTATGGTTGTATTTATGTTGTTGTTTGTGGTTTGTGTTATAGAGTAAGAATTTAATGAACTTCCAGGAAGATTGTGATCATATAGTTGGAACCCATGAATTTGGGTGGATTAAAGTGGTTTAAGTTTGTGAATACACCGATGCCTTAAAGAGTTCATGTAAGGTGTTTGATAAAATACCTAAGAGACTAGAAATAATGCATTATAGCTAAATTGTGACTAAGTGAAGGATTCATGATAGGCCTCTATGATTCAATGTCTTCCATGTTGATAATGTGTCTTGTGAACATAGTTGCACTACTCATGAACTATTCTTACGGAATTATGCTATGCTTACTTGCAAAACCCACTCATGTACAAGATGTAGAATACCCATGTACTTCATGAAATTCCCCAAGTTATGATATTACGGATTGTGGTTGTAGTATGTAATGCACATGATAGTGAAAGCTATGCAAGTATATACATCTTGTATGAAATTCCCTTCCATGGAAATAGATTGTTGAGAACCAAGCTCAGTATGAAATCCCTTATTTATGATATTGTGGATTATGGACTCTACTCTTATGATCAAGTCAGTCATGTGTGTCAGTTTCCTTCCATCGAGTTCTAGGGGTACTTGTACCCGAAAAATATAGCTGTGTGCCTAGAGCCATGTCATGTTTTCACGATACTCTCAGTAAAGCCATGATGTACAGAAATCAGTCAGTTATGTGAATCAGGGAAACTTAGTAATCTCAGTATTTCATTATTCTCAATAATATCAGTGCTCAGTAACCTCAGTAATCACAGTAAATCTCAGTAACTTCAGTACTCTTAATCAGTCCTCAGAACTCATTATATTCTGTCCGTCATCAGAATCCAGTACACTCAGTTAAGTTATTTAGTTCAGCCCAGTTATTCAGTTCTATGTCTTTCAGATAGGAGTAGGATTCAGCACTGAGCAAACCTAGGGATGGGGGCTCACCTGCTAGAATATGATTGAGATCCCTAGAAGCAATCCCTAAGTTCCGGTACTACGTTACTAGTGTAGGTATGAGATGTCACACTTTTGATAGGACTGGCATACTCAGGGGTCACCCGTTAGCACATTTATATGTAAAGGACTGATCTAAGGAGTCACCCGCTAGATTAGGATTGACTCCAAGAATATGTCTTTACTGGTGGCGCAGTACTGACACCCTTCTAGTCAGGGCAGAGATTAGACCCCAGTTATCTTAGCTTAGGGCATATCAGTTAGATGAGCACATCCCACAGTTTCAGTTACAGAATCAGGGCTTTCAGACACAGTCAACTCAGCTTAGTAGTATAGATTCAGTATTGTTGGATACAGTCAATGCTTATCATTGTATATAGACTTCAAGATCACTCATTAGCTAGGACTGCTCTCAAATGTGATTAATCAGTATTAGAATCATTAGATTTAAAGATCACCCGCTAGATAGGACTAATCTCAGACTAAGTCAAATCATCCTTATTATTAGTATACTTTTGGTCACCCGATAGGACTGGTCTCAGATTTAGTTACTGCAAGTAGAACAGAACTCAGATAGTTCCATCAGAACTTAGACTATCAGATACAGTTGTCTAGTATCAATTATATCGATCAGTTTGATCATTACAGTTATATCAGCTATATCAGTTGTCATAGCTCACGTTACCAGTATTTAGTTTCAGGACTATTAGACACAGTCATTCAAACCAATTCTTCATAATTTTAACTATCAAAAATAGTCAATAATCTATTCAGTACCTCAGTAATAGCAAAGTCATATCGTCAGAATTCAGACTCAGTAGTGAGCATCATCACAAGTTTAGTTATAGTTTTTTATGCATGTATGTATTCTCACGTTCATATTATTTAGCATCGTTCATGCATATAACCCTTTGGATTTAGCCTACCTTACTCGTATACTCAGTATATTCAGACATACTGACACATTTGCGCTATGGTGATTTCTCTTATGTTACACCATAGGTTCAGAGGAACGAGCTCCAGATCAACTATAGCATTCCAGTGTTCAGAGTTTACAGTGAGTCCTTCTCATTCAAGGATGATATGATTATTGCTACATTTACTATTCAGTTTCTAGATAGAGTTAGTGTGAGACATATTCCTTCAACTCCTTATTCAGTTCAGTTAGAGGCTTTTAGACTAGATGTCAGATTAGATATTCAGATCTCATTATTTTTAGTATTTATGATTTATTTTGGTATTGTTATATCTTTTTTAGATATTTTTTTATTGGACATTTATTCAGTTCAAACCTTATGGCCTTTCATGTTCATGTTTCTGCATTTTTTTGTATATTATGCAGTATACAGTTATAAATATCTGTCATGGGTTAGCTTTTGGTCTTTCGGGGTCATGAGTACGGTGTATCGGTTCAGAAAATTAGGGTGTTACAAACTTGGTATCAGAGCATAAAGTTCAATAGAGTCCTATAAAGTCTAAAAGTCGCATCTAGTAGAGTCTTGTACATGTTTGTGTTATGCACCACACTTATGTGCAGGAGGCTATGAGATGTTTTAGGTACAGTTTCCCTTCTTTCAATATTCATGTCATGCCAGCAAGTCAGTTTAGCAATCGAGCAGTTGGATTTTTATAGCTTGTTTTCTCATCCTTGCATCTATTCATGCTATCCAAAACCTTAGAGAATGTAACAATTTCAAGGTAGAACCTCCTTGTAGTTGCAAGTTTAGTTCATGTCATGCATCACTCATTAGTTTCTAACTCCCCAAGTTTAGTTATAATCTATTTTGTAGATACCCTGTGCATCACCCAGTATCTCCATAAGGTAAGCGTTCTTAGAGGGATATAGCATCCCATAGGGGAGATACCCCACTTTCTCTTAAATGCTCTCATGCCTTAGATCGTTCAATTTCTCTTTGCATAACGAATTCAGTCTAGAATAGAGGGTACTCATAAGTTGACCTTCAACTTAGACCTCAGCTGTAAGTCAAGTATTTAGAGATTCAGTTCAGTTCATGATGTTCAGTCCATATGTCACATAGAAGAATCAGTGATGTTCTCATATTTCAGTTCAATCTTAGTGACTTTACCATTGCATGTTTAGTCGTATGTTCGTGAGTCAGTTCAGTCATGTATTCACATATTAGATATATATTATCATCATATCAGTACTTTCAGTTATGCATTCACGTATCATGTCAGTCATATAATCATGCATCAGATATGCATGGATTCAAGTTATCAGTTAAGCATCAGATATGCATTATCAGTTTGAGAAACTCAGTTTATTGGAACACTCAGTCCTACATTCATAAATCAGCTACCCATACATCAGATATGCATGCACAGTATGATATGCTCAGTTTTCAGTCAAGTCAGCTATGAAATCATGATTAATTATTCATTCTATATAATCGTGTAAGTTGTCTTTTCTCTCATGTCAACCAGTATCATTCAAGGACTAATGTTCCTAAGGGGGAGATATTGTAATACCTCATATGTTTTCAAGCTAGGAAATAAATTAGTTCTCCTACGTATGAAACCTCATATCCTGTGATTCATATTTTATTACATGATTTACAATGAGTATCCTAGCGATAAGATAGCTTATGATGTGTTAAGCATGCTCATGTGAGTCATTCAGAGTAAGGCAAGCTAATAACTTTTGGATCTATCAAGTTTTAGTGTGTGATTCCGTAAGAGTGACCTTTGAATGAGGATGAATTGATTTATATGTGACATTTTGGTAGATTTAGACCTACCAAATTAGCTTTCCAATGATTCCAATTTTATAAAAATTCGACACCCTAGCAAGAAGTTATGGCCCTACAAAGTAGGAGTGCAACACATAAACAATCACATATGGATACTAGAACAAGTGTGCGATAGCATATGTGACTCACACCTTAGCTTATGCGATAGGATGTGCGGCACACACCGTAGTATGTGCGATGAGGTGTGCGACACACACTTATGATTTCAGCCACGAAAAACACTTAGTGTTTGAGTTATTTTGAGGATAATTAAGTCTTTTAACACTCCTTACACGTCCTAATACTTAACCTCAAGAAATTTATAGCTTCTAATCACATTACAACCTTATTAACATCTTAAGTTCATTATCCAAGAGCACAAGAAGGATAAAAACTACTAGGGTTGCATAATCAAGCTTGAAGGTCCAATCTTTCAACAATTTCATCACCATTAAGGTATGCGTAGTGTTCATCCATGGATTTCTTTCATTCGTTGAGTTCAAGAATCAACCTTTGATAACAAAATCATGAATGTTTTGTGGTGATATAGTTGTATTCATTTTATTGTTTGTGGTTTGTGTTATAGAGTGGGAATTTGATGAACTTCCAGGAAGATTATGATCATATAGTTGGAACCCATGAATTTGGGTGGATTAAAATGGTGTAAATTTGTGAATACACCTATGCCTTAAAGAGTGCATGTAACGTTTTTGATAAAATATCTAAGAGACTAAAAATCATGCATTATAGCTAAATTGTGACAAAGTGAAGGATTCATGATAGGCCTCTATGATTTAATGTCATCCATGCTGATAATGTGTCTTGTGAACACAGTTGGATTACCCATGAACTAGTATTATAGAGCTATGCTATGCTTACTTGCAAAACCCACTCATGTACAAGATGTAGAATACCCATGTACTTCATGAAATTCTCCAAGTTATGATATTATGGATTGTGGTTGTAATATGTAATGAGCATGATATTGAAAGATATGCAAATATATACGTTTTGTATGAAATTCCCTTCCATGAAATAGATTGTTGAGAACCATGCTTAGTACGAAATCCCTTATTTATGATATTGTGGATTATGGACTCTACTCTTATGATCAAGTCAGTCATGTGTGTCAGTTTCCATCCATTGAGTCCTGGGGGTACTTGTATCTAAAAAATATTGTTGTGTGCCTAGAGCCATGTCATGTTTTCACGATACTCTTAGTCAAGCCATGATCTATAGAAATTTATCAGTCATTTGACTCATAAGAACTCAGTAATCTGAGTAGTTCAATATTCTCAGTAATCTCAGTGCTCAGTAACCTCAGTAATCACCGTAAATCTAAGTAACTTCAGTTCTCTTTATTCAGTCCTCAGAACTCATTATATTTCGTCCGTCATCAGAATCCAGTAAGCTTAGTTTTAGCTTCGCTAAACAATACCACTAGTATTGGTTCAGTTAATCAGTATCAGTTTAGTTAATCAGTATCAGTTCAGTAAATTAGTTCAGTTAAGTTATTTAGTTCATCCCAGTTATTCAGTTCAGTGTCTTTCAGATAGGAGTAGGATTCAGCACTGAGCGAACCTAGGGATAGGGGCTCACCCGCTAGAATAGGACTGAGATCCCTAAAAGCAATCCCTAAGTTCCAAAACTATGCTGCCAGTATAGGTACGAGATGTCACCCGTTAAATAGGACTGACATACTTAGGGGTCACCCATTAGCACATTTATATGTATAGGACTGATCCTAGGAGTCACTCGCTAGATTAGAACTGAATTCACATTAGATGTATTTACTGGTGGCATGGTACTGACACCTTTCCAGTTAGGGCAGAGATTGGACCCCAGTCAGCTTAGCTTAGGGCATGTCGGTTAGATGAACACATCCCATAGTTTCAGTTACAGAATTAGGGATTTCAGACACAGTCAAATCAGCTTAGTAGTATAGATTCAGACTATTAGATATAGTCAATGATTATCATTGTAAATAGACTTCAAGATCACCTATTAGATAGGACTGATCTCAATTATGATTAATCAGTATCAGATTCATTAGATTTAAAGATTACCCTCTAGATAGGACTGATCTCAAACTAAGTCAAATCATCCTTATTATCAGTATACTGATGATCACCCACTAGATAAGACTGATCTTAGATTTAGTTACTGTAAGTAGAATGGAACTCAGATAGTTCCATTAAAACATAGACTGTCAGATATAGTCGCTCAGTATCGGTTATATCGATTAGTTCAATCATTACAGTTATATCAACTACATCAATTATCATAGCTCATGTTACCAGTATTTAATTTTAGGACTGTTAGACACAGTCATTCAAACCAGTTCTTTATAATTTGAACTTTCAGAAATAGTCAATAATCTATTCAGTACCTCAGTAATAGTAAAGTTATGTTGTCAGCATTCAGACTCAGTAGTCAGCATCATCACGAGTGTAGTTGTTTGTATGTATTCTCAAATTCATATTAGTTAGCATTGTTCATGCATATATCCCTTTGCATTTAGCCTACCTCACTCGTATACTCAGTACATTCAGACGTACTGACACATTTGCTCTATAGTGCTTTCTCTTATGTTACACCATAGGTTCAGAGGTACGAGCTCAGATTAGCAGTAGCATTCCAGTGTTCAGAGTTTGTAGTGAGTCTTTCTCATTCGAGGAAGATATGATTATTACTATATTTACTATTCAGTTGCTAAATGGAGTTAGTTGGAGACATGTTCCTTTAACTCCTTATTTAGTTCAGTTAGAGGCTTTCAGACTAGATGTCATATTTTATATTCAGATCTCATTATTTTCAATATTTATGACTTGTTTTGGTATTTTTATAGCTTTTTCAGATATTTTGTTATTAGACGTTTATTCAGTTCGAACCTTACTACCTTTCATGTTCATATTTCTGCATTTTATGTATACTATGTAGTATATAGGTATAGATTTCAGTCATGGGTTAGCTTCTGGTCCTTCGGGGTCATGACCACCATGTAGCATTCTAGTTCAAAAAATTGAGGTGTTACATTTATCCTAGCTCTGTGACTTATGTTAGGAGCTTTGTGGGATACGCTAGTTACTATCGTAGGTTTGTCAAGTATATTTCATCTATTTCTACTCACTTGACATGGTTGACCAGAAGGTGGTGCAATTTGTATTGTTGAATAAGTGTGAAAAGATCTTCCAAACTATCAAGAAACTCTTGAATACAACTCCTATTCTTTATCAATTGGTTAATGTTGATGATTTTATTGATTTTGTGATGGTTCATGTTTGGGTCTATGTTGATGTAGGAAAGGAATATTAATTCTTCTTCTTTGAGGTAGTTGAAGCCTTGTGAAATAAATTACCCAACTCATGACTTGGAGTGGGTGGTGGTGCTTTTTACACTCAAGATTTAAGGATACTATCTTTATGGTGTTAATTGTGAGTTATTCACAAACCACTGTAGCCTACAATATGTGTCCATACAAAAGGATTTGAAGTTAAGATAGAGGCTATAGATAGAGTTGTTGAAAGAATATGATGTGATCATCCAGTATAATCTACATAAGAACAATGTGGTAGAAGACATTTATTGAACCAAATGATAGTAAGTATGGGTAGTTTGGCCTATTTGAGAGTATCGAGATGATATCTACATAGGGAGTTTTAGATTGTAGAAACTCTATTTATGTAGTTTGGTATGTCAGAGAGGAATATTTCTTGAACAAATTAAGTCCAAACAATTAAAAAATGAGAAGTTGAACAAACTTCATAAGAAGGTAGTATGTGGTTAAGCTTTGCATGCCACACTTTATGTGTAAGGGGTTTTAAATTTAGAGGGCGAGTATGTATCCCTCAGGTTAATGATTTGATTTAGAGTGTTCTTGCTAAAGTTTATGGTGTGCAATATTCTACTCATACAGGTTCAACTAAGATTTATCATGACTTGACACAACTTTATGTGTGTCCTAGGATAAAGAGGTATAGAGTGGAGTATGTATCAAAATAACTGTCACTAGAAAAAGTATGAGTGCCAAAGGCCTATAGGTTTTGTTGAAAGTATGTCCATTCCCGAGTGGAAGTGAAAGAGGATATCCATGGATTTTGGTAGGCCTTCCTCAGACCTTAGGAAAGCATAAATCAATTTGGGCCATAGTGTACAAAATAACAAATCAACTTATTTAATTCCAGTTAGATTAGATTACGAATCTAAGGAGTTAGACAAGTCTACATTAAGGTGATAATGAGGCTACATGGGGTTCCACTTTCTATCATTTCAGATAGAGGTACATCCTACACTTCTAAATTTTGGGATAGATTGCACGAAAAGTTGGACACCCAACTTAATTTTAGCACAAACTTAAATCCTTAGACTAATGGAGAGTTTGAGAGGATAATTCAGGTGCTTGAGAACATCTTAAGGGAATATTTGATTGATTTTAGTGGTCATTGGAACATGTTCTTGCTATTGTGTAAATTTTCATACAATAATAGTTATCACAATAACATTGGTATGTCTCCATTCGATACACTCTATGAGACGCAAAGTACATCACCCATAGGGTGGTTTAAGGCTTGTGATGCAAAGCATTTGGGCAATAATTTGTAGAAGGAGGATCAGGAAAAGGTGAGGTTTATCCAAACCAAGTAGTTGGCTTCCCTGAATAGCAAAAAAGAGTATGTACATCGTAGGGCGAGGGACATATCATTCAAAGATGCTAAACTATTTTTATTAAATATATCTCCTATGAATGCAGTCATTAGATTTCGTAATAAGGGTAAGATTATTCTTTGGTATATAGGTCCTTTTAAGGTTCTTAATGATGTGGGCCTGGTGGCATACTTGTTGGCATTACCAAAAAGATCGTCGGGGGTCCATCTGATATACCATGTATCTATGCTTAAGATATCCTATAGGGATAGGGATTATATTATTAAGTAGGATTCAATTTAACTAGATAATAATTTTTCTTATGAAGACACACCTATTGTTATTCTAGATAGATGTTCCAAGGTTGAGAAAGTAGGAGATTCGATTAGTAAATATTTAATGAAAGCATCATCCAATTGAGAAAGTTACTTGGGAAATTGAGAAGGAAATAGGGAACAAGTAGCATCACTTATTTGAGGATGTAGGTACTGATTCATTATTGGCTTGACTCATTTTTCTTATTTGATTATTTAGGGAAGAATGATGGGTATATCGGTATCTGTTATAACAATCCTTTCCATTGTTACTGGTAAGTCTAGCATGAAATTATTTAGGTTTAGATTTTCCTTGAGTCGGAAGTTAGAAATTATAGGCTACGATAGTCTTAGACAAAATTCAAATGAGGTATAATCCAGGGAAAACTGGTAGTAGATTGGGTAAATGTCATAGAGTTTAGCATGATCACATTCTATCTAAGATGATAAGAAATCTATAGGATATTTTGAAAGTGAATTGAGGTTAGTAGAGCTCTCAATATCAGTCTTGATGTAAAGGGGTTAGTTCTAGAAGTCATTGTTTAAGGGTGCACTGTGAAAAAAAGGCAAAATAGGGAGAAATATCGAGTTTATGCCTTGCCACCCTATCTATAGTGGGTCACAGATTTCTTTGATGCTAAAGGCTCTTGTGTTCTAATGAAGAATTTCATATGTTTTATATAAGAATTGGCCACCACATGTTAAAGTATTGAAAAAAGAGTGTTTTGCATAAGTTTCATATGATATTTGATATAAGAACTCTTTCATTTGATGTTTTAAATATTTGGGCTGGTCATTAATATGTTTTCGAATATAAGGACTATGATTATGACATGACATGATATGGCTTGAAAGTCTAGGTATGATGATACCTATTACGGGATGCCCTTAACATTAAAGAGATAAATATTTAAAAGAACAAAGCATGATTTTAAAATACAAAAATATGACTTAAAGAGAGTTAAATAGTTATCCAAAGAAGGAAAGAGTTCAAAGACTCATAGCCTGAAACCGTGTTTTGCCAATATAGAGTTTATTATATGTTATTTGGCAAGTGGGATAACATGGTATCTTGGCAAGTGGGCATACTTTCTCATGATTTTCCAATCTTTGCGATAAACTCCGATTGACGACTTGACTAATGATTTAATAGTGGACCCATATAGACCGTGGGAATCATGTTTGTAGGTTGTACCATCTAGCTGAGAACTAAAGCAAAGAGTTGAGTTAATGTTTTACAAGCATGAATTGAAGATCTTCATATTATGCTGATGTGTTTTTATGTATATTATGATAAATCATTTTTACAATGCTCTTGACTATTTTGACATGAACTATATGTTATTTTTAGATTGTTTTACATACCAATACTTTTAAAGTATTGACCCCATCATGATACAAGTTCTGAGGCACAATCTCATGACCCATCACATCGGTAGAAATAGTGGATATGAAAGAATTGGTGAACCGTTCATCTTTCGGAAGGGATGTTATTCATATGCTTATCTAATTTAATTTATGGTCTAGCCGGGGGCCTTTTCCCAACCTAGATAGTTAGTTCTTGGTAAAGGCTTCGTAGACGGAATTTTAGTATCGTAAGATCAACTTGAATTTCATTATATCTTTCTCTCTTTGATTTATTTATGGATTATTCTTATGATAGTATGCTGAGGGATCTCTCGGGACTTTGTGGTTCGGGATGCCCTTTACGGCCAGGGACTTAGCTCGGGTTGTGAAAGCTACTACATGTGCTCTTCTTTTTGTTGAGGGAAAATCATATTTTGATGACTATTTCGATACCTCGGTTGTGATTCAGAGCATGATCGAACTCAAAGGGTGAGCCATATTTTCTGGGCTGCCATAAGTTCTTCTTTTAGTTATGGTCCATTATTTTGGTCTTAGACATTTTCAATTGTTTCAGGGTTGCTCCCATTATTGACAAATATAAGACTTTTGGAACAATGAATAGGTTCTAGAGGATGGTTTATTCCGTATTATGGTTATTCTATATTTCGTTTGAAATCTTGGATTACTGATTTTTCGTAATGTATAATGGTTTAGAGGCCTATTTTAGGCTTATTATTGAACTATATATTTAGTTAGTTGGTTCTCCTATAATATGGTTATTCTGGATGCCATTCACTACGTGTATGGGCCGTGAATCTAAATTTTTCGTGAAGATAAATATTTTTGTAATTTTTCCCCAACTAAGATTAAAGCTTACTTATTTAATTTCTTTGACTGGTTTCTGGACACATGCAACACAATGTGTCTCATGTTAATTTATATAGATCTTTCAAAAGGATTAAACTTCTATGAAAATATGTGTGTAAGGAGTAATAAAATGTAACAATTATAAATAAATCTTTAAAAGCGTAACAAGAAACACCAAAATGAGGAGCATCTTTAAATGTTTAATATTAATTTGTTTTAAGAAATTAATTGTAAATTTAAACATTCATTAGTAGTTAGAAAACTTCCAATAAAGTTCCGAATATCTTATTTGAGACAAAAGAAAAATACAAACTTGCGACTAAAATGAAAATCTTCGAAAATTAAATCAAGAAGTACAGTAAGATAAAAAACAAAAAGGAAAAGAAAGCAGTGCTCCTCTTGGTCAATGAAACCTCAGTGCTATGAGAAAAGGAAATGACTACCCTGTCTTGTGCTTCTAATTTTTAGGAGGAGGACCTTAATAAAAGACTTCCTCAAATTGGGAACAAGCTGCTTCAGCAGTCCCCTTCTTCTAAAGAGGAGCTTCTGGAGAAACATGATGTGAGATTGTTTTCTTTTCTCTTTCCATATATTTACCCACTTAAACCTATGAATCCAAGAATATACAATGTTCAAGGGGCCTCAATTTGAATATTAGACTCTAAAATATTTTTGTATTTTTCCCCACTGTGATTGAAGTTTACATGTTTAATTTCATTACTAGTTTTAGGGCACGTATGATACACGTGTGTCCCATATTAATTTTTATATATCCTTCAGAAGGAGTAAAATTCAATGAAACTATTAATGTAATGAGTAATAAAATGAAAAAAAAACTACTATTAAATCTTTAAAAGTGTGACAATAAACACCAAATGAGGAGAGTCTTTTAATATTTAAAATTAATTATTTTTAGAAATCAACTGTAAATTTGAACTTTTGCTAGTAGTTAACAAACATCCAATAAATTCACAAATGACTTATATGATACCAAATAAAAAGACAAATTTGCATCTATAAAAAATTCAATCAAGAAGTTCAAATAGAGAGAAAAAAAAAAGAAAAATGAAGAAAAAATAGCAGTGCGCCTCTTTCTTTTTGTGTGCTCAGTGCTATGATAAAGGGAAATGGATAAGTTGGCTTGTTCTTCTAATTTTGAGGAGGAGGAGCTCAACAAAATTCTTCTTGAAATTGGGAAAGAGCTGCTTCAGTATCTCTCTTCTTCTAAAGAGGAGCTTTTGGAGAAACTTGATGTGAGATTGTTTTATTTTCTCTTTCCATGTATTTACCTACTTAAAACTATGTATAAAAATTTATAAAATGTTCAAGGGGCCTCAATTTGTATATGATATTCTACGTGTTTAATTTCATTACTAGTTTCAGGGCATGTGTAACGCACGTGTAGTTGGGTTTGAAATAGAGAGGCGTCATACGGAATCATATAGTTTGTAAATCATGAGATGATAAATAATATAACAAGGAAAATATACTAAGAAGCATAAAATTATTATATATTTTGGATAATTGGCCTACTTATTATAAAATCTAATCTAAAAGAAATCATAAAAACTTTAGAGAGAAAATCTCCCTTAAACAAAACTCTCAAATCATAGAAAACGACATTGTGTATGCAATGTTGATTTGGATTGAAAGAGAGATCTTCTATTTATAAAGGTACAAAACCATTCCTCTAATAAAGAAGGAACATAATAGGAAAGGAATATTTTCCAACAAGGAAACCTTTTCCATCAAGAAAAGTAATTAAAATTCTGATAGAAAATCAGGTAAAGTAGAAAATGTAGGGCAAATCCTAACAAATCTCTCCTTGGCTTGAACTTTCTGACAAATCATTCTTGATCTTCTTCTTCACATAGTATTCATCACTGCTTGCCATGGTTAAAAATAAGATTTAAAATATTAAGGTTACAAGTGGGTTAAAAATTAATATTTTATTTTTATTTTTAAAGATGCGGCAACAGAAATGTTGAATAAATAGTTGAAACTTGTTCTACATATTTACTTGGAAAAAAACTTCATTATCATTAAATTGGTTGCAAATTGATTTGAACCTATCTTTAATTTGGTTTCATCAAACAATTGGTCCTTCGAACCGTATTTTTTGATATCACTTGTTGGGTTCGTAATCGAGATGGCATCATGTGAAAAATTATAGTTTGCAAATCATGAGACGCTAAATCAGATGAAAAAAATAACATACTAAAAATTACAAAATTATAATATATTTTGGACAATTAGCCTACATATTATAAAATTTAATATAATAGAAATCATAAAAAACTTTAGAGAGAAAATCTTCCACTAAACAAAATTCTCAAATCTTAAAAGAGTAAGTTGTGGATACTATGGAGTTTTGGCTAGAGAAGAGAGAACTTATATTTATAGAGGTACAACAATTACTCTAAGAAAGACGAAATCTAATAGAAAAGATATGTTTTTCGACAAGGAAACCTTTTTCCATCATGAAAAGTAATTCTAATTCTAGTAGAAAATCAACGAAAGTAGAAAATTTAGGAAAAATCCTAACATATGTGTCCCGTGTTAATATTTATAGATCCTCTAGAAGGATTAAATTATATGAAAATATTAATGTAATGAGTAACAAAATGTAACTATTACAATTAACTCTTTCAAACTGTGACAATAAACACCAAACGAGGAACGTCTTACAAATGCTGAAAATTAATAGTTTTAAGAAATCAATGATAAATTTGAAATTTTTTTAGTAGTTAGAAAACATACAATAAATTAAAAAATGACTAATTTGAGACCAAAAAATTACAAACTTGCGACAATAAATAAATTCATAGAAAATTAAATCAAGAAGTCCAATAGAAAGAAAAAAGAAGAGAAAACATAGCAGTACTCCTCTTGTTCTTTGTGTGCTCAGTTCCATGAGAAAGGAAAATGTCTACCTTGGATTTTGATTCTAATTTTGAGGAGGAGGAACTAAGCAAAAGATTTCTTGAAATTGGGAACGAGCCGCTTCAGCAGCCTCATTTTTCTAAAGAAGAGCTTTTGGAGAAACATGATGTGAGATTATTTTCCTATCTTTCCATCTATTTACCCACTTATACCGATGAATATAAAATTATGCCATGTTCAATGGGCCTCAATTTGTACATGAGATTATAAAATATGTTTGTATGTTTGTCCCATCGAGATTGAAGCTTACAATTTAATTTCATTACTAGTTTCATGGCACGTGTGTCCTATGTTAATTTTTTTAGATCCTTTAGAAGGATTAAAATTCTATGAAAATATAAAATAATGAGTAATAAAATGTAACAAATACAATTAAATATTTAAAAATGTGACAATAAACTTCAATCGAGGAGTGTCTTTTAATGTTTAAAATTAATTATTTTAAGAAATCAATTGTAAATTTCAACTTTGGTTAGTAGTTAGCAACATCCAAAAAAGTCACAAATGACTAATTTGAGACCACGTAAAAGTACCAACTTGCGACAATAAATAAATCCATAGAAAATTAAATTAAAAATTCTAATAAAGAGAAAACAAAAACATGTAAAACGCACAAAAAACCCAGTTCTATTCTTGTTCTATGTGTGCTTAGTGCCGTGAAAAAAGGAAATGGCTATTGCGGCTTCGGAATCTATTTATAATTTGGAGGACCTCAACAAAAGACTTCTTGAAATTGGGAATGATTTGTGTTAGAAGCTCCTTTCTTCTAAAGATGAGCTTCTGAACAAGCTTGATTTGAGATTTTTTCTTTTCTCTTTAATCTGTTTACCCATCTAAGCCGACGAAGCCAAAATTATATAATGACCAAGGGGCATCAGTTTATCTATGAGATTCTTAAACATTTTTGTACCTTTGTCCTTCTGAGATTAAAGCTTACTTGTTTAATTTCGTTACTAGTTTCAGAGTATGTGTGTCCCAAGTTAATTTTTATAGATCCTTTTAACGAATTAAAATTATATGAAAATATACGTTTAATGATTAATAAAATATAACAATTACAAATAAATCTTTAAATTTGTGACAAAAACACCCAATAAGGAGCGTCGTTTAATGTTTAAAATTATTTTTTTTAAAAGAAAATAATTGTAAATCTAAACTTTGGTAAGTAGTTAGCAAACATAAAAATAAAGTCACAAATGGCTAATTTGAGACCAAATAAAAATATAAACTTGCAAATTTAAGGAAATTCATAGAAAATTATATTAACTGTTCCAATTGAGAGAAAACACAAAAAAGTAAAACCGAGCTAAAAAAAACCAATGCTCGTCTTGTTCTTTGCATGCTTATTGCAGTGAGAAAAGGTCACGGATGCTCTATCTCGTGATTATATTTTTGAGTTTTAGGATCTCATAAAAATACTTCTTAAAATTGGAAATCAGCTCCTTCAACAACCCTCTTTCTTCTAAAGAGGAACATACAGAGTGAGATTGTTTTATTTTCTCTTTCCATCTGTTTAACCACTTAAAAATATGTATCCAAAATTATATAATGACTAAGGAGCCTCAATTTTTCTAAGAGATTCTACTATATTTTTTACTTTCTACCGTCCCCTCCACTGAGATTCAAGCTTACTTGTTTAAATTCTTTACTAGTTTTTGGATAGTACATTGCACATGTGTCCCATATAAATATTTATAGATCCTTTAGAAGGATTAAAATTCATTGAAAATATTAATTCAGTGAGTAATAAAATGTACAATTACAATTAAATCTATAAGAGTGTGACAATAAACACCAATTGAGGAGCACCTTTTAATGATTAAAATTAATTCTTATAAGAAATCCATTGTAAAGTTGAACTTTAGTTAGTAGTTAGAAAACATCTGATAAAGTCACAAATGACTAATTTTCAACCAAATAAAAATACAAAACTTGCGACAAGAATGAAATTCACAGAAAATTAAATCAAGAAGTCTAATAAAAAGAAAAAAAATAGAGGAAAAAATAGCAGTGCTCCTCTTGTTCTTTATGTGCTCAATTCTATGAGGAAGGGAAATGGATACC
The DNA here is from genome assembly GCF_002878395.1 of Capsicum annuum. Lineage (NCBI taxonomy): Eukaryota > Viridiplantae > Streptophyta > Magnoliopsida > Solanales > Solanaceae > Capsicum > Capsicum annuum. The sequence continues at coordinate 163,103,718 of NC_061119.1, forward strand.
TTGGCTTGTGCTTCTAATTCTGAGGAGGAGGACCTTGGTAAAAGACTTCTTGAAATTAGGAACGAGTTGTTTCAACAGTTCCCTTCTTCTAAAAAGGTGCTTCTGGAGAAACTTGAGGTGAGATTATTTTCTTTTATCTTTCCATCTATTTACCCACATAAACCTATGAATCCAAATAATACAATGTTCAAGGGGCCTCAATTTTTATATGATATTCTAAAATATTTTTTTTTCCCCCCCCCCCCCCCCGAGATTGAAGCTTACATGTTTAATTTCATTACTAGTTTTCAGGACAAGTGTATACGTGTCCCAGGTTAATTTTTATAGATCCTTTTGAAGAATTAAAATTCTATGAAAATATTAATATAATGAGTAATAAAATATTATAATTATAATGAAATCTTTAAAAGTGTAACAATAAACATCAAATGAGGAGCATCATCTAATATTTATAATTAATTATTCCTAGAGATCAACGGTAATTGAACTTTTGTTAGTAGTTAGAAAACATCTAATAAAGTCACAAATGACTAATTTGAGAAAAAAATAAAAACACAAACTTGTGATAATAAATAAATTCATAGAAAATTTCAATAGAGAGAAAACATAAAAATGTTTAATAGAGAGAAGAATGACAGTTCTCTTCTTGTTCTTTTCGTGTTCAGTGCCATGAGAAAGGGAAATGTCTACCATGGCTTGTGCATCTATTTTTTATTTAGAGGACCTCAACAAAAGACTTGATGAAGTTGGGAATAGGTTGCTTCATTAGCTCCCTTCTTCTAAAGAGGAGCTTCTGGAGAAGCTTGATGTGAAATTATTTTCTTTTCTCTTTCCATTTGTTTACCCACATAAGTCGACAAAATCAAAATTATATTACAACCAAGGGGCGTTAGTTTATCTATGAGATTCTAAAATATTTTTGTATCTTTTTCCTACTGAGATTAAAGTATAATAGTTTAATTTCTTTACTAGATTCATATTACATGTGTGTAACACTCTGATTTTCTGAACTGAAATATTACACGATACTCATGACCCCGAAGGATCACAAGCTAACTCATGACTGATATTTGTACCTGTATATTGCATAATATATCATAAAATATAGAAACATGAACATGAAAGGCCATAAGGTTAAAAATGAATAAACATCTGATAAGACAATGTCTGAAAATGGTATAATAATACCAAAACAAATCTGAAATAACTATCTGACATGCTATAGTCAGGAAAGCCTCTAAACTGTATGAATAAAGAGTTGATGGGACATGTCCCCAACTAACTCCATCTAGCCACTGAACTAAATCAGCAAATGAAGCAATAATCATATCATCCTCGAATGAAAAGGACTCATTGCAAAGTCTGAACACTGGAATGCTACTGCTAATCTAGAGCTCATGCCTCTGAACCTATGGTATAACATAAGAGAAAGCACCATAGCACAAATGCTTTAGTACGTCTGAATGTACTGATTATACGAGTGAGGTAGGCTAAATGCAAAGGGTTATATGCATGAATAATGCTGACTAATATGAACATGAGAATACATACATACATATATAATTGTAACTGAACTCGTGGAGATACTGACTATTGAGTCCGAATATTGACAACATGAGGGTACTGATATTGAGATACTGAATAGATGGACGACTATTTCTGACAGTTCAAATTATGAAGAACTGGTCTGGTTGACTGTGTCTGATAGCCCTAAAGCTGAATACTGATATCATTAATTCTAATAACTAATATGACTGATATATGAGTTCAAAAAATTGATATAACTGATATGACTGTGATGATCGACCTAACCGATATAACTGATACTAAACGACTATGTCTGATAATCTAAGTTCTGATGGAGCTATCTGAGTTTTGTTCTAGTTGGAGTAACTAAATCTGAGATCCTATCTAGCGGGTGATCATGAGTATACTGATAATAAGAATAATTTGACTTAGTCTGAGATTAGTCCTATCTAGTGGGTGATCTTTAAATCTAATAATTCTTATACTAATTAATCATAGTTGAAATCTGTCCTAGCTAATGGGTGATCTTGAAGTCTATTTACAATGATAAGCATTGACTGTATCTAACAGTACTGAATCTATACTACTAAACTGAATTGACTGTATCTGACAGTACTGAATCTGTAGCTGAAACTGTGGGATGTGTTCATCTAACCGACATGCCCCAAGCTAAGTTGACTGGGATCCAATCTCTGCCCTGACTAGAAGGGTGTCAGTACCGCGCCACCAGTAAAGACATCTGTTGTGGAGTCATTCCTAATCTAGCGGGTGGCTCCTGGGATCAGTCCTATACATATATGTGCTAATGGGTGACCCCTCAGTATGTCAGTCCTATCTAACGGGTGACATCTCATACCTATGCTAGCTACGTAGTTCTGGAACTTAAGGATTGCTTCTAAGGATCTCAGTCCTAATCTAGGGGGTGAGTTCCCCTCCCTAGGCTCACTCGGTGCTGAATCCTACTCCTATATGAAAGATACTGAACTGAATAACTGAGATGAACTAATTAACTTAACTGAACTAATTTGGTGAAATGATACCGATTAACTGAATTAAAAATAGTGGTATTGTTTAGAGGATCTATAACTGAGTTTACTGGATCCAATGACTGACGGAATATACTGAGTTCTGAGGACTAGTTGAGAGTACTGAAGTTACTAAGATTGACTTTGAATACTGAGGTTACAGATATTACTAAGTACTGAGATCACTGAGATTACTGAACTACTGAGATTACTGAGGTTACTGGATTTTCTTGAGTCATATGACTGACTGATTTCTATAGATCATGACTTGAGTGAGAGTATCATGATAACATGACATGGCTCTAGGCACACAGCTATAGTTTTTGGGTACGAATACCCCAGGACTCGATGGAAGGAAACTGACATAATATGACTGACTTGATTATAAGATTGGAGTCCACAATTCACATTATCATAAGTAGAGGATATTATACATCATGTAGTTCCTCAACATATTAAGCATGGTAGGGACTGCATAGCTATATTTTATGTGCATATTGTATATCTCCATTATCATACATGCTTCATACCACAACAATAGCAACACATAAAAAGGATAAAAGTCATATTAAAGCATACAGCTAACATGGACTTGTCATTTAGATATCATGGAACCATATAATCTTGAATTTCTAGCATCCTAAGTATTTTATCGAACTCCTTGCATGCAATCTTTAAGGAATAAGTGTGTTTCATAACTTGTACCATTTTACACCATATAAGGTTCATAATTTTCAACTAACAAACATATATATTCCATGAAAACACCGCTAGATATCATATTAAAACTTAAAAAACTATCATTAACATGTACATGCTCATATCACCATAAAAAGATCACAAAATAGTATTTACAACATGGTTCTTGAGCTCTATGAACGGATTGGATCCATAGATGAACACTACGCATACCTTAGAAAGGAAACCTTGATGATTTACTAGAGAGTTCTTGGATTAGGAAACTTAATTCTTGATTATCTTGGAAAAAGGCTTTAATCTTGCTTTTGAGAGATGAGTTTGATGGAAACCCTAATCTTGTGGTTGAGAGCATAAGAGAGGGTTTTTGAGATGCTTAACTGAAGAAAAATGGGAAAAATTATGCTTCTTTAGGGTTATAAGTCATGAGAAGTGAAGGAAAAAGACCAAAATACCCTTATAAAATAAATTCCCAGTTGCTGAAAATCATAGCTGGCGACATTTGTGACAAGGCATCTAAAATGTGGTAAGCCGTCAAATATGTCATCACACAGGAGCTGGAATTGATGGTTTCTGCCTAAGTCTGATGACCTTCATGGTAAGGCATCACAAATATGGTAAGCTACCATGAATGTTGTCACTTAGGAGCTGGTTTCTGCCTAAGGCTGAGGACCTTCGTGGTAGGGCATCACAAATGTGGTAAGCTACCATGAATGTCGTCACTTAGGAGTTGGTTTCTACCTAAGGCTGACAACCTTCATGGTAAGGCGTCACAAATATGGTAAGATACCATGAATTTCATCACTTAGGAGCTGGTTTCCGCCTAAGGCTGACGACCTTCGTGGTAGGGCATCACAAATGTGGTAAGCTACCACGAATATTGTCACACAGTTTCTAGCCTGACATGCTGGAGTAAAATAGGAATAACTCTTTGCTCCAATATCAGATTTAGGCAAAATTTTTATAGTTGGAAATATAATTCAATTATCTATATGTTTATAGGTCATGAGATCAAAAATTCCAAGTATAATAAGAGATATGCTCGTTTGAAGTTGACTATACCAATATCCTTCTTAAGAATTCAATCGGTAAGGAATGTTTTGATTCGTCTAATAGCTGGGAGTTATTTGAAGCCTTAATATACATCTAACTTAATCATAAAACTATAAAAGAACCATGATGTACTATGCATGAGCTTGGTACATGGCTCTAATATTGGTTTGGATTTTTTGGGTTATTATAATATCTCCCCCTTGGAAACATTCGTCTTCGAATGATGACTGCTTTAGATGGGAGAAAACATAAAATGATGCATATACAACATGAGTGAATGATCATGATTTCATGGCTAACATGACTGAAAACTGAGCATATCATATTGTACATGCATATCTAATGCATGGGTAGCTGATTTATGAATATAGGACTGAGTGTTCCGATAAATGGAGTTTCTCAAACTGAGAATGCATATCTGATGGTTAACTGATAAGTTGAATCCATGCATATCTGATGTGTGATTATATGACTTACATGATATATGAATCCATGACTGAAAGTACTGGTAAGCTAATCACACATATCTGATGCGAGAATACATAACTGAACTGACTCATGAACATGTAATGGTAAAGATACCAAGTATGAACTGAAAACTGAGCAAGGAACTAAATACCAAGTTTGGTACTAAAATCTGAAAATGAGAATGAGTAAGTTCAAGGAAGGTTGTTACCTTGAACTAAAAATACCGATGAGTCTGAGACTAATTACTCAATATGCATGAGCGAAAACATGAGAACATAACTGGTTCTGGAGCGTGATACCTAAACTGAACTGAGCCTGCAATACATGACATGGATAAAGTATTGTATCATGGACTAAACTGAGCCATAGAGTACATAGCTTACTACTGAGTTTTGGAGCTAGAGGGTCAACTCAAAATTAACACTTCCTCCAAGATAGATTCATCAAAGAAAATGTCATATTTAAATCATGAAAGTTTGGGGGCTATAGTGTATCTGCCTCTTGGGACACTATGTCCCTTGAAGGATGCTGGATTGAACTTGCTGAGATATTAAAGAAGTTGAGCCGATGCACAAGGTACCTAGGTATGAAATCGTTATTGATTATTTGAAATCTAAAATTGAAGCGTGGTGCACGAATGCATAGACATACTGACTTATCTGATTAACTGGGTAACTGGTAACTGAATACTGGGTATGCAAGACTGAATTGTACTTAATCTAAGTAGTTGGGCTGAGGCCATAAAGTATTCTGCATATGAGAAGGCACTGAATATGTCATGAGCTGCATGACCTAAGTCTGGAATTTTTGAGTTCATGGAACACGATTTATAACACTGAGTGATCTAGAACTGAACTCCCTGTACTGGGAACTGAAACGCACATGATTCTATGGAATGCGTGTGAGCGTAAGTTGTATTAATAGAATCTGAGACATGAAGCATACATAGGCACTATACTGACTGAAGTACGAAGCTTTACGCTTAGATAAGGATAGGTCGGGAATCACCTTCTCTAACTACTTTTCTATACATACTAGTACTACTACTGGAATCTGAGAGCCTGAATTGGTTACTTGATCTATTATCTCTCCCTTAGCTTTAAGCCATCATCATACGTCTGTGAACACTAAACTAATCTCTGAATTGAACTGCAATCATTATCATATACTTACACTCTGATTAACACATGTTTGACTTACTAAATACATCATATGCCCCTGTTTCCCTCATATACTACTAGTATCATATTCACAGCTTCATGCTTAATTTTGAGTCAATAAACTTAAATTTCTGACTCACACTGTTCAAGCCTACTGATTTATTCTGGCACAACTATCCCCATGAATACATAGTCTATTCAATCTGGATATCATTATCCCAACTCTACTACTGCTAAACTCCTGGGTTCATGCTTCTAACTCTACTCATATGCTATCATAGGATTTTGAGAAGGGATCTGCTGGCATATCTAAATCTGGGTTCGAAAATGAGTTCTTATGATCATGCATGAGATCCGTACAACTTTAGGACATAACTAAACTGATGGGATACTATTGAGCATGAGGGAAATCCCATAGCTATCTGTAGGGACTATTTGAGAAAGCCCTATCTATAGAACTTGAGCTTCACTACTTCTGTTATCTTAAAAGTAAGGTAAAGTTGACATAACTAAAGCATGATGAGAATATACATGAGTTTGCTTAGAGAACCTTTCTATAGCACGATCTGAGATATCAAAGAAGGGAAACTGTTCCTAAAACATCTCATAGCATCCTACACATAAGTGTGGTGCATAACACACATATGTACAAGACTCTACTAGATGCAACTTTCATACTTCCAAGGACTCTATTAAACCTTAGGCTTTGATACCAAGTTTTTAACACCCCAATTTTCTGAACCGAAATGCTATATGATGCTCATAACCTCGAAGGACCACAAGCTAACCTATGACTAATATCTGTACCTGTATACTGCATAATATACCATAAAACATGGAAACATGAACATGAACGGCTATAAGGTTTAAACTGAATAAACGTCTGATGAGACAATATCTAGAAATGGTATAACAATATCGAAATAAATCTAAAATAGTTGTGTGATATGCTATAGTCTGGAAAGCCTCTAAATTGTCTAAATAAGAAGTTGATGGGACATGTCCCCAACAACTCCATCTAGCAACTGAACTAAATTAGCAAATGAAGCAATAATCATATCGTCCTCGAATGAAAAGGACTCATTGCAAACTCTGAACACTGGAATGCTACAACTGATCTGGAGCTTGTGTCTCTGAACCTATGGTGTAAAATAAGAGAAAGCACCATAGAGCAAATGCGTCAGTACGTCTGAATGTACTGAGTATATGAGTGAGGTAGGCTAAATGCATAAAGTTATATGCATGAACAATGCTAACTAATATGAACGTGAGAATACATACATGCATACATAACTGTAACTGAACTCGTGGAGATACTAACTACTGAGTCTGAATACTAACAATATGAGTGTACTGATACTGAGATACTGAATAGATGAACAACTATTTTTGATAGTTCAAATTATGAAAAATTAGTCTGGTTGACTGTGTTTGACAGTCCTGAAGATGAATACTGATATCATGAATTCTGATAACTGATATAACTGATACATGAGTTCAGAAAACTGATATATTTGTGATGATCGGCCTAACCGATGTAACTAATATTGAGCGACTGTATCTGACAGTCTAATTTCTGATGGAACTATTTGAGTTCTGTTCTACTTGGAGTAACTAAATCTGAGATAAGTCCTATCTAGCGGGTGATGATGAGTGTACTGATAATAAGGATGATTTGACTTAGTCTGGGATAATTCCTATCTAGCGGTTGATCTATAAATCTAATGAGTCTGATACTGATTAATCATAGTTGACATCAGTCCTAGCTAATAGGTGATCTTGAAGTCAATTTATAATAATAAGCATTGACTGTATCTAACAGTACTGAATCTATACTACTGAACTGAATAGACTGTATCTGACAGTCCTGAATCTGTAACTAAAACTGTGGGATGTGTTCATCTAACCGACATGCACCAAGCTAAGCTAACTAGGGTCCAATCTTTTTCCTGACTGGAATGGTGTCAGTACCACGCCACCAGTAAAGACATCTGTTGTGGAGTCCGCCCCCTCCACTAAGATTAAAACTTGTGTAAATTCTTTACTAGTTTTTGGACAGCATGTATCACGTGTGTCCCATGGTTAATATTTGTAGATCCTTTAGAGGGATTAAACTTTTATAAAAATATGCATATAATGAGTTATAAAATATAACAATTATAATTAAATCACTAAAAGTGTGATGTGAAACATCAAATGAGGAGCGTCTTTTGCTGTTTAAAATGATTTATTTTAAGAAATCAACTATAAATTTGAACTTTGGTTAGTAGTTAGCGAACTTTCAAAGAATCCACGCATGGATAATTTGATCCCAAATAAAATACATACTTAAAATAATAAATAAATTCATAGAATATTATAAAATAATTCCAATTAAGAGAAAATACGAAAAAGTAAAATAGAGAACAAAAATAGCAGTGCTCGCTCGTTCATCTTATTTTATGCGTGTTTACTGCTGTGAAAATAGAAAATGGCTACCTCGGCCCATGCTTTTATTTCTAAGGAGGAGGACCTTATCAAAAGACTTGCTGAAATTGAGAATGAGCCTTTTCGGCAACCCCCTTCTTCTAAAGAAGAGCATCTGGAGAAACTTGATGTGAGATTATTTTCTTTTCTCTTTCCATCTGTTTATCCACTTAAACTTACCAATCCAAAATTATATAGCATTCTACATGCCTCAATTTGTATATGAACTTCTGAAATATTTTTGTATTTTGCCACAGAGATTGAAACTTACTTGCTTAATTTAATTACTAGTTTCACGGCACATGAAACACATATGATTCCCAAATTATTTTTTATAGATCCTTTAGAATGATTAAAATTTTATAAAAATATTCTAGTAATGAGTAATAAAATGTAATAATTATAGATAAATCAACTAAAGGGTGATAAGAAACACCAAAGGAAGAGCGTCTTTTAATGTGTAAAGTTAATTTGTTCTAACTAATCAACTGTAAATTTGAACTTTAGTTAGAAATTACCGAAATTCCAATAAAGTGAAAAAAGAATAATTCGTAGAAAATTAAATCAAGAAGTCCAATAAAGAAAAAAACAAATAGCGGTGCTCCTATTGTTCTTTATGCGCTCAGTGTTATGAGGGGAAATGGCTACCTTGGATCGTGCTTTGAATTCTGAGGAGTACCTCAATAAAAGACTTTATGAAATTGGAAACGAGCTACTTCAGCCGCCCCCTTCTTTTAAAGAGGAGCTTCCAGAGAAACTTGATGTGAGATTGTTTTCTTTTCTTACAATCTATTTACCCACATAAATCTATGAATCCAAAATAATACAATGTTCAAGGGGACTCAATTTGTACATAAGATTCTACAATATTTTTGTATCCCCCCCCCCCCATTTCCCCACTGAGATTGAAGCTTACATATTTAATTTCATTACTAGTTTCGGGGCACGTGTAAAGTACGTGTATCCCATTTTAATTTTTATAGATCCTTTAGAAAGATTAAAATTCTATGAAAATATCAATATAATGAGTAATAAAATGTTACAATTAAAATTAAATCTTTAAAAGTGTGACACTAAACACCAAATGAGGAGTCTTTTAATGTTTTTAATTAATTTTTTTAAGAAATCTAATGTAAATTTGAAATTTTGCTAGTTGTTAGCAGATATCCAATAAAGTTACAAATGATTAATTCAAGATCATATAAAAATAAAAACTTGTGATGATAAATAAATTCATAGAAAGTTAAATTAAAAATTTCACTAGAGAGAAACACAAAAATGTTAAATAGAGAAAAAATAATAGTTTTGTTCTTGTTCTTTCCATGCTCAGTTCCGTGAGAAAGTGAAATGACTGTCATGGCTTATGCATCTATTTCTGATTTGGAGAATCTCAGCGAAAGACTTCTTGAAATTGGGAATGTGCTGCTTTAGCAACTTCTTTCATCTAAAGAGGAGCTTCTGGAGATGCTTGATGTGTGATTGTTTCTTTTCTCTATTTATCTATTTCCCTAGTTAAGCTGACGAAGCCAAAATTATATAACAACCAAGGTGCCTCAGTTTAGCTATGAGATTCTGAAATATTTTTGTATCTTTCTCCTACTGAGGTTAAAGCGTACTTGTTTAATTTCTTTACTAGTTTCATAGTATATGTGTCCCAAGATAATTTTTATAGATCCTTTTGAAGTAATTAAAATTTATGAAAATATATGTGTAATGAGTAATAAAATATAACAATTATAAATAAATCTTTAAAAATGTAGCAAAAAATACTCAATGAGGAGCATCTTTTAAAGAGAGGGTCAGTAGGAACCGCTACTAGTCCCCGAGATCTCATACTAAGGGAAGCACCTAACCAAACCTATACTAAGACTCACAATTATATCCTAAGGTAATTAGTAAATACAAGCTAGTCCTAAGGTGTCAACATAAACTAATACGAAGTAAGTCTAGGCCGACTTCTTCCCAAATAGGCTCTTAATAGGCTAGCTTAATCAATAGAAACTAAATCATCAAAACATACTAAAATATCAACACTTACCAAAAATATTACTGCACTAATACTATAATAAATTTTATTCTCGAAGAAAAATAAGCCTAACCTACTTGGACCCTTCCAAAAGCTAGCAAAGTCCTCTCCTCCAAAACTTTTTCCTTCTAAAAAGTATCCGAACACTACCCCGCTATTACAATAATAATCTATGAATTAATATGATAAAAAAATATAAATATTACATATTAACTCTATGGATCAAAATTCAAACAAATATTTTCCTGTGCAACCCACTTATAAAATCACGAAATTAAAATCATAAATGCATCCCTCTAAGCTCAATGATCAATTACCCTCAAAATGAATGAAATTCGAGAAAAATCATCCCCAAAACATTCATAAAGAATCTAGTGATTTAGAATTAAATTAGAGAATTATGCTAGAATTCAAGCGAAAACTTACAGAAATAAAGATGAGAAAATAACCACAATGAAGTTTCCAATTCACTCCCACCCCCAATAATTAATATCTTATGATTTCTAATCTTCCTAGGATATTAATGGTGTTTGGAATTATAATAATTGATCCAAAACTGAGAGAAACTAAACAATATTAAGAGGTACTAGCAATGGCTGCTTTAACGGCTAAATTGTAATGACCCTTATATTGAAGCTTAGAAATTTTTGTATTTGATCATATTTTTATTCAGTTATTTTATGTCATTTATGAGTTTCAGAACTAGTTTGCAAGGTCCCAGATGCATTCAGAAGTATTTTATATGAGATTTTGATTTTGAACATCTTTAGAGGGATTAGTTTGACCTCGAACAATATTTCGTGATTTGAGTAACGGATGGTAATTTTGAAAGTTTTATTAAATTTGAAATGTAGAAAGAGGGTTAGCATCGGGGCTGGTTGGGGTTCAAAACCTTTATTTTTATTTTAATCCTCCGCTCAGAAACTAATTTAAATAGTCTTTAAGGGATCCGGACGGGGGAGTTAACTTATTGTAAACAATCTCTTTTTATAATTTTAATGTTTTCGTTGAGTCCGGAATAATGTCTCTAAGCTATTAACATATGTGATTTGTGTTCAGGAGATTTCATATGCGTTTTGAATAAGTTTTAGAATATTTTGAATACTTTGGTCTTGTTTAAGCAAGAGCAATCAACAAAAAGGTTAATTATTAGTTTTAACGATTGAAATATTATTCTAAAACTTCTGAAATGACATACATGAATTATAGAATTGATCTAGATAGTATGGTCTAATTTTGATATGTAGAGATTTAGTTTTTATTATGGGTCATGAAATAGTTTATAACAAGCAAAAATAATATCTGATTGGAAAAACGTGCATGAAATTGCGTTTCAACTGAAAAGTATATTTGTATCATTATTTAGAAATTATAGTTAAAGACTTGGTGAATTTAGGTATTTTATGACGGATTTATATATGATGAATTTTTTAGTGAATATAAAAGTTGTTAATGCAAAAGATTGTTGTGCACACCTTTTACAATGGAAAAATAGACTTTTAGTTAAGAATAATGGGCTTTAGCTATGAAAATTTGCACCTGAATATATATAACTATTAGACTTCATACCATTTAGTATTGTTGACATTTTGGAAGTTAGCAAACTCCATTTTTAGCGATTCTCGATGTGTTCTTCTCGTAATAATCATATGTGATTTCACTTTCACTTTTCCATTTTTCAAGAATATGTATTTTGTTTTTAATGATTCCTAACCAAACTTGACATTGAAAGATCCATTCCATCATTTTTAAGGCTTGAGAGCTCGATTTGAGCATTTCCAAAGAAGCGTTTGAGATTTCATTTGTAGGTGTACTGGTCCTAATGATTATTTTTCTTCTTTGCATATATTTTCTTCTTCTAGAGCTTTCCAATACTTGCCTCAAGTTATTTATGACTTGTTTGGACTGACAGTTCAATTTTCGAGCAGTTTGTTTGAGAATTTTAGTGATAACAAATATATTATGGAATATTTAATCTAAATTAGTAATTGGTAGAAATATAATTCGTTATATTTTAAAAATGTTTTGATATTGATATAATTCTTTAGTTATGGTATATCTATATTACTTTATAAATAGTTTTATAACTTATTATTATTTTTAAAGGAGATAATAAATTTAGATATATTAAAATATTACTATTATATTATAGAGGCTTTATATGAAATAATTTTCTATTAATTATGATATATTAAAAATATTATATTTATTTTATCACGAATCTATAAAACACTCGAATATATATAATGAGATAAAATGTATTAATATTGAGGTAACACCTCATGGCACGTGTGACTATGACATGAATGTGATGATGACTAAGTGATAAATACTTAATGACATTAAGTGGTGACAGTAAGTGGAATATGTGGCAACTGTGAATCATAATGACTCCTGCCAACTTAACTTTACTTTGGTTGGCTTAGTTTTTTTTTTTACATATGTGTATGTAAATATACACTCATATATATCTATATATATAAATATATATATACGCATATATTTATATATACACAAATATATATATACATATATATGTATATATTATGTTAGTCATACAATGGGAGGGAGATATAAGAATTAAGTTCCAACTATGAATGTCTAAAATACTTTAGAAATATCGTGATATCATATTTTATAAAAAGAAAAATAATTATCCACATCAATTATTCAAGTTCAGGTTCTAGTGGGGCACTATTTGAAAACTTTTCGGAGAGGCTTTTACTTTTTTCCTCCAGGTAGAATAAGCCTTCCATATAGGCTAGGCTTAGCCGATCTTTAGATTTATTTATGGTAAGTGTGTACTATAATGCTAGTTTTGAATAGGTTCTTGTAGTTTGCATATCATTTGATATACATATACATATACATACATATATATGTATATATATATGAATGTATCATGCCTTATTTATCCTAGTAGGACCTCGTTATAGTAAATTTTGGTATCTTATATTTTAGTATGATATAGTATCTATCACTTTAGGGCATAAAAATATGTTTCAGAATCTTGGATTCGTCCTTTTAATTAAGATATGCAAATGGTTATTTAAATGTGTTTTAGTTTCGATGTAGATTAAACATACATTTTATGTCTATCGTTGATTGTGAATTTTGTACCACTTTGGCATTTGTTATGGTATGGTTTACGTTTTAAATTTACAGTTGGGTATGGTTGCTATGAGTTTTAGTTTGAGTCCAGCATCTGGTTATGATAATTTTAGAGTTCTGGTACTAGTCATTGTTTTTGGGATTTATGGTTCCACTGAGTTCCTGTTTGAGTCTGTCATCTGATTATGAGTTATGTTGCATATCATATACGTGGCCTCTCATTATTACCCCCTATTTTTGGTTTGATTAAAACATGTGGCCTCTTGTTATTATCCATCATTATCAGTTCAATCCCGACTTCTGGCCTCTATTTACTACCTATTGGTCCCGATTTAAGCCCGATGCACATCTGCATGTCTACTATGAGTTCTAGGGATCAGTTCAATTACAAATTATTTATGTTTATTTTTATTAATTATTTTTATGTATCCCATTGACTTATGGGGGCACGGTTGGGCTAATTGCTTGGTTAGTGTGCCTTGAAGGCTTATTAGTGCCCAGTTAAGTTGTGTTTGATTTACCTTTTATTACAACGTTATTTATCTTTATTTAATTTACTTATTCGTTTATCACATTTTCATAACTTGATAGTTGTTTACCTTTATATCCCTATTTACAATTAACTTTGATTACACCCTAACATTTTAGTTATACTTTTTCGGTTTAAGCTCAGGTAGCCGATGATGTCTACTGAGTACTTGTAACTTTAGTACTCATACTACACTTATGCATCTTTACCATAATGCAAATCCGAGTACTAACAACCATAGTTGACATGAGTCCTTCTTTCCAAAACTGATTCGGAGCAGGGCGAGCTTACTATTGTCCGATACTGATTCTCCTCTATTTTTTTCACTTTAGTATTTTATACTCAAAACAACTTGTATATATTATGTTTATTTTGGATTCTATCTAGTACTCTAGGTATCTATTAGTAGTGGATCTAGTACCGACTCTACTGAGTCTTGGGAGGGATTTTTTTTATATTTTGGTCCTTTTCCTTCCCTCAGTTGGATTACTTTATATGGTTCCTTTTTTGTTTTTCCATTATTATTACTACTATTACTATTATATGTGGCCTTTTTTGGTTTCTACTTGTTAGCCCATTACCATTTATTCCAGGTCATAGTTTGGCTTTCCTAAAGGTGAGATAAAGTAGGTGCCATCACCACTTGAGAAATTGAGTCGTGATAGCTTATTATCAAAGCCTAGGTTTCACTGGTATCTTTGGTATTGGAGCCGATAATTAGTAGAGATATTTGTATCTAATCTTTAGAAGGATATGAAGCTTTTCTAGGAAAAATCTCATTTTCGTGATCCATTTCCATGCATTGGGTTTGAGTAGGTTTTGATCTTTATTGGTTCACTCTTTACGCAGATGGCTAGGACGTGAGGTGTGGGAGTCAAGACTTAGGACCCCGTGCCCACAGCTAAAGTTTTGGTTAAGGGTCGAGGTTGACGCAGAGGTCGGTGATAGGATAGAGTAGTAGGCTTCATTCAATATCAGGCTAGGTATCCATCACTTGATCCTTTCATAGCTCGTGAGACTAAGAGAGCTCTAGGTATTTTGCCACCACCGCAGCAGGCAGACTAGGAGGAAACCTAGAATCCACCAAGTTTTATATTTTTTTTGGTTCTTTGTGATATATTGGTACAATTATTGGGGTTAGTTAGTGGTTTGCCGGCTGAGGTAGCTTAGCCAGCAACATAATGTGATATTGATTTATGTTCACAGCCTGCGGCAATGGTGCCTAGGGTAGAGGTTCCATGTAACGACTCGAGACTACCCTTTAGTTGTCACATGGTGTTTGGAACCACAAGTAATTCCAAGCTAACCCATGAACTGGCATACTGTTAAATAACTAAATTATACCATAATAAATAGCTATTCTACTTTTCGAAAACATAATCATACTGAAAATCTAAAATTGATAAAATGCTGATAAAGATTTCCAATCTGATAAATCTGAAGGATGAAACTAAAATTACATGACTGACTCTGACTGATATCTATGAAGCCTCTACTATGCTGACTAAAGATAGATGGGATATGCCTCCAACTACCACTAATCAATACACAAAAAAGTAAATGAACTGTACATGAACTAAAATTGTCTGGAGTTCCTGAAGTTAGAGAACTCATCACCTGCTAGTTAGAATCTGCAACTGTCTAATCGTGATATATGGGGTACAACTGGTACCTATATTATGAAAGAATGTAGCCACATAGAAGTATATATGGATCATTACTTTTGGAATGTACTGAGTATTCAGGGGTGAATGCAATAAGTAAAGTTGATTTAATACGTAATCGTAAAACATGCATGCTAAGTGTAGGTGGACTCACCAATAGGCTGGAATAAACTAAAAACTGAAATATCTTAAAGCATGAGTGTCAAACATTCTCTGATAAGGTGGTGAATCTCTACACTTAGTTTCTATAGTTTTTACTTTAATGATATAAGTATAACTAAAGCTGGGATATTATAAAACATGGATACTGTATGAATACTTGGTCTAAAATTACGGGATAGAGACTGACATAAATTGAGGATTTGAATATACAATTACGTTGAGCACGAATGCATAACCATACTAACTTATTTGATTAATAGAATGATTAATAGCTGAATACTAGGCATGTATGTACTTAGTCAGAATAACTGAACTAAAATTATAGAGTATTACACATATTAGGTAAGGACTGATTGAGTAACATGAGATAACTGAGCATGAATTCATGAAAAACTGTATTATTTGAGCATGCAAGACCAAGCATATAACATGATTCTAAAGTAGTCTGTAAATTGAGGTACTGAAATACTTATAACTGAATAACTGATAACTGTACACTATGGTCAAGAAAACCTAAAATTGAACTGAGTTACTGATTTGATTACATGACTGATACTGTAACTAAGATGATAACTGAGACTATAACTAAGATGGTAACTGAGAGTGTAACTAAGACTGTAACTGAGATTCATACTAGAACTAAATATTGAGATCTGATAACTGAGTAACTAATAGATAATATTACTGATAACTGAGTTACTGATGACTGGGTGACTATTTTTTATAGTTATAATTCTGTAGAACTAAACTAAGTTCTATACTGAGTCTGAAACTGAAACTGAAACTGTGGGAGACAATCATCTAACTGACATGCCCCTCTCTAAATTGATTAGGGTCTAACCTGTAACTCCAGTTGGAAGGGTGTCAGTACCGTACTACGGGTAAAGATAAGCTAAAGAGTCACCCTTAATCTGGTAGGTGCTCTAAATGAGAATGGTGGTACCATCAAATGGAAGGTAAGACAGCTCATCAACCCTCAATTTGGTAGGTTGATGTCTTAAACTATGTTGTCTACATAGTTCTGGAACATAGGGGATATTTCTAAGGATCACACCCTCTGCTGGCAGGTGAGTCCCATTTCTTGGGTTTACTCGTTGCTGAATCTTACTCCTCACTAAAATGCACACTGAACTGATTTCTAACCATACTAGGCTGAACTGAACTGTTACTGATCATGTTAACTGACTGAACTAGACTAAGTTCACTGAGTTATGATGTCTGACCGAATACACTGAGTTCTGTACTAACTTAGTACTACTGATCATGACATTACTAAGACTATTCTATGACTACTGTAGCTCTAGGTAAGCAACTAGATTTTCGGGTATTGAATACCCCCAGGAATCGATAGCGTGGAAAGTAAAGCATAGCATGATCTTGAAAAGCATAGCCATAGTCAATTATTCACAATTCATTCACCGAGACATTTTATCAAACACTTGGAGGTTATGGACTTGTACATAAATGAGTACACATGGTAACGTGTCATGATTACCCTATTCAATTCACATGGGAATTCGATCAAGCACGTGTAGATTAATAATTTAATATAGGGCAATTCGTCAAACATATAGGGATCATGAACTTGGAAATGCGAATGTCTTAAACATGGGAGCATAGTATGATTACATAACTAAGATCATGAATTTGGGAATTCACATGTAATTCACTTAAAATAGGACATGAGTGTTTTATCAAAACATGTAAAGTTCATAGCTTGAACGTAGGAATGTCTTAAACATGAGGGAACAATAGAGTGACATGGCAAAGTTCATAGCTTGGGGATTCATCTTGAAATTGACTTAACATGAGATGGGAATTTCATCAAACATGTGGAAGGCATGAATTTAAAATATGAGAATATTGCTAAACATCAAGAATTTAGGATCTATCATGAAATTTACTTCAATAAAGCATGGGAAATTCAAATTCATAGAATGAAGAATTTAAAATCTTTCATGGAATTATACATGGGCTGAATTGAATTAAAATCACCAAGAAAACATGAAATTCAATCTTTCTTGAATATATAAAATACCATAGTAATGAAAAATTTATTCTTTAATTAAAAGAAAAGAGTTTTTGGACTCCATGGTTGAAAGAGGACCCATGCATGAACTCCCGCATACCTTAAAATTTTAATCTTGAAGGAGAAACACAATTTTGAAAGCCTTCTTAAATTAGGAAACTTGAGTTCTTGCTTTTCTTGAAGAAAAATTCATGAAGCTCTTGGTGTTCTTGAGGATGCTAGGGTTTTCTTTGAGAGAAAAGATGAACAATTGAGTGTATATTGCTTTCGGAGGCTGAAATTAAGTGTTATGGATGGATTTGGGTGAGGGGAAGTGACCAAAGTTCCCCTAGACCCTTTAGAAACTGAATTAGCATGTGAAACAATTCCGTAATACGCAAGCCGACGCATCTCGCTATCACGTCAGCTTACTTCTTCACACGAAAAATGCCATAACTTTTCGCTCAGGTATCGAATTTAGGCGAAATTGGTATCATTGTAAAGATAATTCAATTATATAAAATTTGGTGGACCTTTATCTATAAAATTATACATATATAAAAAGTTATTCATGTGTAAAGTAGACCCTTGTAGAATCAAATACCAAACTTTGGATGAATAAAAGGCTTTAAGCTCAACTTAATTCTAATTGATTCTTATGAACACTATTCACCTCAAAATCAAACCAAATATAAGAATAAAGATCATAAAACTTATATTCACTTAGGAATCATTTATATTATAGCTTATACACGTAGTAACGACAGTTCAAAGACTAGTCCAAAAATGCAGGGTATTATATTCCAGCAACACCAGTTGTCTCAAAAACTATAGTATCCTAACTATTTATGTTTTTAAATAAGCATAAGATGATGGGTTGATTTTTGAGATTGACTCCTATCTAGTTGTGAGAAGATATTATAGAATTTGGGGTTAGTAGAGTCCCATGGTGTGTACTTAGTTGATTTCATATAGTCACGACATTGTGGAGGTGGTGGAGAGGTTATTTTTATTCTAGGTCAGCTGGATCTCAACTGGTGACTTTGGATTTCGTTCTTCGATACATTCCTGGTGTTGAGATGATTTTTTTCTTTAAGACAGGGTTCTATATCTGTTGGTGAGTATGAGTCATGATTCTATGAGTTATAAAGACATGCCACTATGATTCTCTCTATGGAGTATTAGCAGATTCAATACTTTTTTAGGGGATTGACATTACTACTTCGTAGGGATAGATAGAGTTTGGTGACTTCAGGAATGCCTTTTTATAATATTATTAACCATGTTTATTCTATAGAGAAGATGGATTGTGAGTCCTAAGGGGGAAAAATAAGAGACCTTGTTATCAGGGAAGTTACAGTAGGAGCCACAATAGTTCATAATTCAGAGGATGAGGGTTTCACGATAGGTACCCCTACAATGAACACAGGTTCAGCCTTATCAGCTAATTTAAGTATCACTTTAGATATCTGACAGGGGTCAGCTCAGTTATAGTGGTTCTAGTGGTTAGAGCATTAGCCAACCACTAAGGGGTATTTTATTAGAATCATTGAGTCGGGGTGGTCGTTCTGAATCTGTCAAACCTTCTAGACAAAGCAGGGTGATTGGGCCATGTTATGACTATAGGGTTGTTGGTCATTTTTCTTATGAGTATCCCCAACGTGGGATGATTATGCTATTAGTTCAAAATGCACAACCGATCAGATTAGTGCTGCTGCTAGCCAATCGTAGTGCAGCGGGTTATAGATTTAGTACCCAATATTCTAGAGGTGGTCTGCATGGTGGTAGCACATCTTGTTGGATAGACACCTAGTCCAGTAGTAGAAAGGGTCATTTATATGCTGTACCAGGAAAACCAGAGACTGATCGCAAGTACTATTTTTGTCTTCCATCATCCAATTTTTGCTTTGTTTATTCCTGGTTCCATATTTTGATCTACTTATTTTACATCTCGGTTGGGTTTATGTTCAGAGTCCTTATTTGTGCCATTGTGTATACGTATACCCATGGGTGATTCTTTAGTAGTGGATAGGATATATAGATCTTGTTTGGTGTTCAGGAGATTGATAGTCAATTTGATCTTATTGTACTAGATATGGTAGATTTTGATGTGATTCTAGGAATGGATTAGCTATCTCTTTATTATGTAGTCTTGAATTATTTTGCTAAGACTGCTACATTATCCTTGCCTGGCATACCCCTGATTATGTGGCAGGATTTTATTAGCCGCTTCGATGGGGATAATTTATTACATATGTACTAGGAGACTCATTTTAAGGGATTGTGAGTCATTTCCTGCATGCATTTGGGATATTAGTGATGAGAGTCCATCTATTGACTCTTTGCATATTGTTCGCGGTCTTCCTGATCGGTTTATGATTGACCTACCTAGCCTTCCTCCTAAGCATGACATAGAGTTTATTATTGTAATACCCTATAAGATCCTAGGCAAGTTTCCAGCTACTAGTAGCTTATTTAAAGTGTCCAAAGTCATTATTTCACACTAAGTACAAGAGACTTAGCCATTTTAAGACCATAAGATTTCAAAAATTTTATTTTTGGCCTTGCTAAGTTCAAAATATTGAATTTACTATTTACATGTGTTTAGGGGTGTTAAAAGGGTCATCTGGTAGAGTTTTGGAATTTTTATAATAGGTTCTAGGTGTTTTTGGACAACGAAGGTAGAATGCCTCTCCAATTTTGGCGTGTCACGGAGGCTGGATCTCCCTGACACATGGCTTTTCATGGAGGTTAGTGTCTATGATAAACGTCATGTCACAGAGGCTAGTCTCCGTGATATCCTTCGTGCCATGAAGACTGTGTTTTCCTGCAACATTCTTTAATGTCTAAGGTGGTATTTTGGTCTTTTCCCTTCTCTTAACTGTCCAAATCACGAATTAAGGTCCAAAAGGGGCATTATTTTCCCCATTCCATATTAGTTAACATCGTGAAAATATCTCTTTTCCCGAGAACTCAAAATTTCAAGCTTCATCCCAAGGATTCAACCCTTCAAGGTCCAAATTCCAAGTCTTCTCCAAGAATTCAAGAAACTCTTGTATGTGGAGTATTCATTAATGTGTTCCTTCCACCCACTAATTCCCAAGAATCGTTTGTATTTTATGTATAATCCCCTTTCTCTCTTTTTATTAAATTCCAATGTTATGTACGAATTTACTCAATGCTCTCCAATAGTTTTGAATTCAAGCCATGCCAGTATGTTTACCCATGTGAATTATATCCATGTGAATTATGTTATTACATGCTTTAAATTTTAATCACCCATATCATGCTCAGTTGACACCATGTTAATTTACTAATTTAAGAATTAAATTATGTGATCATGTTGTCCTCATAAGTTTAACATATTCCTATACTCGAAATCATGTATTTTATTATTTAAGGATATATTCTATGTTTTGGGTCTCTAAATCATGAATTTCCTTATAGTGATGTTTAATGATGTCATTATATTTAAAGTAATATTCAGTGTTGGAGGGTTATGAGAACCTGACACCTATCTATTTATACAGGTTTCCATTTTTAAGAAACAAGCTAATCAGATCATGGTTTTATTATTATACTTAGTTGGTCATGATCGTGTTGAATATTATAAGTTGTGATCTCCGATTAACTTTAACCAGTACTAGTGTCAGTATAGTTGGGAGTAGATTTAGCACTGAGTGACCCCAGGGAAAGGGACTCACCTACCAGTCGAGGGTGTAACCTTTAGTAGCAGTCCATGAGTTCTAGAACTACGTTGCCAATGTATTTATGAGAGGTCATTTAGCTAGAAGATAGTTGATTCTCTTTTAGGGGAACCTTCCAGTCAAGGGTACCATCGTAGTCCTTCAAGATATCATTTGAGTAGATCCACACAGCTAGTGTCAGTACCCGTGGCAAGGTACGAACACCAATCCAATAAGGGTTATAGGTTTGACCTTAATTAGCTCAGATTTGGGCATGTCAGTTACATGATAGCTCCCACAGTTCCAGTTTAGTATCCTAATTTTACCAGCTCAGGTTTGCATAACCAAGTGTTTAGTTTATTAGCTATTCAGTCAGTCAGTTTTATAGATTATTTAGTATATCTTTTACTTGGTATTGCATTTGTTTTACATTTCATGCATTCATGTTCAATATCCATACACATATCAGTTAGTCCCTATTTAACCTACCAGTGCATTCAATGTACTAACCACATATTCTCTTTTGTGCTATATTGATTTGACTATATAGGTTCGGATGCTCTATTCCCCGATCGCCCTTAGTTATCTCAGTACCACTCAACAATATTTGTAGTGAGTCCTTATCCATTATAGACAAGTATTTATAGTTATTTTTAGTATTTCTTCTATTTCAGTCAAACAGAGTTAGTTGGGGGCTTGTCCCATCAACTTCTTATGGCTTAGAGGCTTTCACATATTAAGATATTTAGATAGCCAGACTTGTTTTCAGTTGTTTTAGTAGTTCAGTCCCATTGGGTTTTGTTTAAGTATTCCACCTTAATAGTGTTTCTATCAGTTGGGCTTTCACATATGATGCTTGTATTATTATTTTATTCAGTGCTCACAGCAGGTAGCCGATCATGGGGTAGCTAGGTGTCACTTGTGGCCTTAAGCACCATGTTACGACTAAGTGGTAGCCTCACATTGTGAAAAATATGGTATTATAACCTAAGGTTTCAAAGTTTCCTAGGAGTCTAAAAGCCGCATTGAGTAGAGGCTTGTGCATGGGTGTGAAGCGCACCCCACTTATAGGCGACAGGCTATGAGACATTTTAGAAAAGTTTCCCTTCTTTCAATATTCATGTCATATGAAAGTGGATTAGATTTATTGAATTCCTTTTCTATCTCATACTTCACTCGTTTATAGATAATCACTCCTAGAAGAAACAACGAAAGAAGAAATAAGGATCAGCCCGCACCACAACATAGTTAGAAAGATCCCCTGAATGAGAATTTTTTCCATGTTGAATTTAGGACCGCTTTTACTATTTTGGCCAAGACCATAGATGCTCAAACAAACTAGTAGGCTATTGCCTTGACCAATCCAGTAATGAATACAACAGCAGCTAGGGTCTGAGACTTTACTCGGATGAATCCTTCATTGGTGTTTGGATCCAAGTCTGAGAAGGATCTACATAACTATCTGGATGTGGTGCAGAAAGTGAAGAACATTATGGGTGTCACTTCTAGTGAGGGTACTAATTTATCTAGTTACCAGTTGCAGGGAGTAGCTCATACTTGGTTCAAGCAGCGAAAGTAGAATTGAGGTGTTGAGGAGAGACCTGTAGAGTGGGAGGAGTTTTCCATGGCTTTCTTATATAGGTTCTTTCCACTAAAGCTGAGGCAGGATACGGTGAAAGAGTTTATAAATATGAAGCAAGGCAAAATACGGGTGAAAGAGTACTCACTCAAGTTTACTCAGTTGGCGAGGTATGCTCTAACTATGGTGGCTTATTTAAGGGATAGAATAAGTTTATGTCTGGTGTGTCAGATAGTATAGTCAAGGAGTGTATAAAATCTATGTTGATAAAGGTGATGGATCTCTCTATGTTAATGGTCCTTGCTCAGTAGTTGAGAAGAAGAAGCTCAAAGAGAAGGAAAAAGAGAATAAGGGCCAAAACTGGTTGCTTCAACTTCTTACAACAAAGGTCTGATTTTAGGTATCGTTCTAAGTTACACTAGAAATTCTCAGATCCAAATCCATCTTTATCCAGTAGGACAGCGCCTAACTTTAGGTAAGATAGTTGAGATCCAAGGCTAGGCTCAAAGACCCATGGTAGTATAAATAGCGGTCACACCAATCCATTTTCCAGGAAATGTTGAAAGAACCACAAGAAAAAGTTCATGGTAGGAAGTGATGTATATTTTTGAAGTGGAAAGCTAGGCCACAGGATAAGGGATTGCCAAAGGGTTCCCAAAAGGGAAAGTATTTTCATCCACAGGTCTAATCAAACTTTATATCAACTCCAGTAAGTTGACTGATTCTGTAGGATGCCACCTCTAGTGCCATCAATGGGCAGTGTCAGAACTAAATTTATGCTCTCCAGACTCGACATTATTAGGGAATTTCCCCTGATATGTTTACGGGTACGTTACAAGTCTTTTATCTTCATGTTTATGCATTGCTAAACCCTGGAGCTTCACTTTACTTTGTAACTTCTTATATAGTTGTAGACTTTGGTATTTGTCCCAACATATTAGTAGAGCCTTTCTTAGTGACTACCCTAGTGGGTAGGTCTATTATATCCAGATATGTATATAGAAATTGCCTGATCATAGTGTCTCAGAAAGTTACTTTAGTTGACGTTTTGGAGTTAGAGATGGCTGAATTTGATGTCATTCTCGGCATAGATTGTCTCCACTCGTGCTTTTCCACAGGTTATTATAGAAATAAAATTTTCTAGTTGCTATTTCCTAATGAGCCCATTATTAAATGGAGGGGTAGTACTTTAGTTCCTAAGAGCTAGTTTAACTCCCATCTTAATGTAAGATGTGTGATATCTAAGGGATGTATATCCTATCTCGTCTGAGTCAAGGACTAAAATTCTAAAACTCCGAGTCTTGAGTCAGTTCTAGTAGTGAATAAATTTTCAGAAGTGTTCCTAGAAGATTTTTCCTGATTTACTCCCGAGAGGGAAATTGACTTCGGAATAAATCTCTTCCCAGATACCCAACCTATCTCAATTCCACCTTACAGAATGGCTCCAATTGAGCTTTTGAAATTGAAGGATTAGTAGAAAGATCTCTTAGAGAAGGGTTTCATCAGGCCTAGGATTTCTTCATGGAGTGCTCCAGTTATCTTTGTATGTAATAAAGATGTTTTCGTTGGAAGGTGTATTGACTACCGTCAGTTGAAAAAAGCCACGATCAAGAATAAATATCCTCACCCCAGAATTGGTGACTTATTCGACCAACTTTAGGGTGCAGTATATTTGTCTAAGATAGACCTCAGATCCGAATATCATTAGCTTAGAGTCAGAGCATGTGACATCAGAAAAACAACTTTCAAAACTCAGTATTGTTACTAAGAATTCCTAGTTATGTCTTTTAGACTAATGTGAAACACCATGGCATTTGGAACTGTAGAAAATTTCCAGGATTTCTGGTTTCTGGTCAAGATACGACCAAGGGATACAGGTTGTATGTTGGGGTACGGTTGGTAAGGTTGGGTCGTATACTAACCAGTGTTGGTTGGTGGGTTGGAATGGATTTTGGAATGGGTACGACTTGGGTTAGTATGAGTTGTATGGTGGTTGACGGGTCGTATGGTTGGGTTTTCCTTAATTTAATCAAAGACTTAGTAAATTAACTTGTATCAAAGTATGAGTGTCTCACCATGGATCGTCAGATAGGGTACAAGTCTGACATAAACCAATTGAGGACTTATCATGAGTGTCTCACCATGGATCGTCAGATAGGGTACGAGTCTGACATAAACCAATTGAGGACTTATCATAAAGGGCATCCCTGGTCCGATCGGGATCGGGGACCAGCACCGTTACCCAACCCAACCTCCAGTTGCCTACCCTGAGTTTGCTGAATTTTGAGCATATAACAAGGTAATGTAACAATTCACATGAAGAACTCGAAACTTGCCGGTTTCCAAGCGAAACTCGATGCTACTTTAACATAAGGGACGGTGTCCATCATTGAAAGTGGCATCTCTGGCAACGGCGCTTTTGAGTGCCCCTAACCTTGAGGGGGCCGTAGATCGAGTTCTGGGCTAAGGTTACCAGTTTCGCAGCCCTTCGAAATCTGGGATAGGATCACAACCGTGACCCACCCAACTGATTCCAACCATCCCACACTAACCGCCCAATCGTACCAAACTGTACCAAAGGCCATAAACTAGGACATAATCAGATAAGTTCCAAAACATGATATAATTAATCCCACAAATAAAATACGATGAAATAACCAACAATCACATTGACTGGTGTCAGCCCCAATGTGAGTAGCAATGCTAAGGCTGACACCAAAACCAATGCCGCCAATTCCAACTCATAGCAGTACCTTAAATCCTCTAACCAAAATAGTAAAAAAATACGGTTTGGACATGCCCCCAACCATGGCCAAAACCAATATAATAAATAGAATCAAGGTGTCTATAAATATCCATAACATGAAATGGATACTTCCAAAAGGATGGAAGATCACCTCTTCAATGCAAATGATGATCCCCAAGTCAATCACTATGTAGGAAGAGTAGAACAGTCGTTCTTGCATAGCATGGGTATATAAATGCCAGTAGACGGGTTAGCGGGTGAACGCTAGAATGATCTTAGGTTACGTATAAAATAATTCCATTTATAAAGCCAAGTAATAACCAACCATATGCTCAAAACAATACATATATATAACCATGCTTAGAACGGGGACCAGGTTTAGCATGCATTTAAAACCTGTACCTGGCCTGTGTAGCTTTGCCGTCCTAAACCACCCAAGGGCTATATGGGTTCAGCTCGCTTTGCTGAAAGGGCCCCAGTGTGTGAAGCTGCACTATTAGGGAAGAAGACCTGAGATGACTAGTACATCCCCTAAATATAAAGTGTGACATCATACACATGGTCACCAAGACTAACCTCACATCGATAAATATGAGTTTCCAGTTTTGGTCCCTTTGGGACCTCCACCTTCCACAACTTTACTATATATCCTGCCATTATTGCCCAATTAAAGCCATTACCAAGAGACCAATCAATCCATTTACCAATTATGAACCAAGGCTATTTAGTGGTGGTATGATCATACCGACCATACTTGTAAATACTATCCATATCCAACCATATATAGGTTTAAGGGGACTTCCAAGTGCCATTACATTTACCATATTAAACCACTTGGGGATTCCATGTACCCCATAAGCATAACCATTTAACCATTTACCTTTCCAAGCCATTTAAACCATGTTTTTATTCTTTTACCAAGTTTTATAACAAGCAAGAGTTCCATTAAAAGTACCCATTGCCATTAAAACATTATTATAGGTATTTTGTCAATTACAGTGGAGACATAATATAACCAAAACCAATTCCAATTACCATTAAACCATTTCCATGCAACCGAATTATATAAAACCACCATTAATGCACATACAACATACTTAAAACCATGGAAAACCATAACCAACCATTTAATATCAAAACCACCAATTCATATTTGAAAACCAAAATCACACAATCAATAAAGTCATGAAAACATTCATAAAATCCATGCTTCTAGTTAGAATTAACAATAAGGGAAGAGAACATGCCTTAAACCAAGATAATGATTGAAAGAGATCACCACCACAAGCCCTAAATTAATCCTCTAGTTGAAACCCTAGCTTTCCTTACCCAAAAGCTTTTGAGAGAATTATAGAGAGTTTTAGAAGAGTTTCTAAGTCTTAATGAATGGAATAATAGGGTAAATATTCTCCAAACTAGGTTAGAAGATGTGGGAACTTATTAAGGTAAGTAGAGAAAATTCCAGAATACCCCCACTTAAGTTGATCAAAATCCCGTCCCAGGGGTCGACTGACCCTCACGAGTCATACCCTGCAATATGATTGGTACCCTCCATACATATCCTAGTCTCAAACTTTGGATCCAATACTGTCCAATATACGACTCATCCAACTAAGTCGTATCCGAATCATACGATCTGTATCCTTCATTCTTACCCCTAGCAAATTAAACCCAAGAAATATTTTGACACAGTCCAACATAAGAGTCCATGGTACCCTGGCATAAGGCTTTTAGTGAGCCACTCATAATCAGACCCAACCTATGTAACTAAGTCTAAGATTAAGTTGAGGAACCAAATGATCCACACCCATTAATATGACCCGTACCCCTAATCGTATCCATTCCAATAACTAAAATCCATCCCACCAACCAACACTGATCAATATACAATAGGACATTCCATTAGTACCCTATTATACGGCTTGTACCCGTGAGTTGTATTAGGTCTTGAGACCAAAATTCTAGGAAATTTTCTAAAGGTCAAAATCTAGGGTGTTATAGTCTCCTTCACTAGGAACATTTATCCCCAAATAACGGACAAGGTAGGGGTAACCACACCCACGAGTCATTTACATTATTAAATATATTCCCAATCTTTCAAAATGTTTGAAATCAAAATGCCAAAGATATTAATCTTTCCTTTAACAAACTCCAAAAATAGAGATATGTTGAAGACACATACCTTCCGCACGAATCCTAGGAGCAGAAAATAAAAATGAATACTTGGAATTCATGTCCTGCCCCTCTTACCATGTAGCTTCTTCTACCTTATGGTTCCACCATAGAACCTTAACCGACGCAGCATCCTTGATCTGCAATCGATGAACCTTCCTATCCAAGATCTCAACTAGGATTTTCTTACAAGACAGAGAATATGTGATACCCAATCCTTCCAAAGGAACAACCGTATAAGGATCACCATTGCACTTTCTCAACATGGAAATATGAAAGACCGGATGAACCAAGCTCAATCTTGAAGGCAATTTCAGGTCATAAGTAATATTACCAACTCTCTGCAAAATCTCATAAGGACCAACATACCAGGGACTGAACTTCTGCTTCCTGCTAAACTGCATTACTCCCTTTATGGGAGATACCTTGAGGAAAACCTTATCCGTAACCTCAAACTGCAAGTCTCTATGCCTAAAATCTGCATAGGACTTTTGGCTACTTTATGCAGCCTTAAGCCTATCCTAAATCACCTTCACTGCTTCTATAGCCTAGTAAACCAAGTTAGCACCATAGATAATCACCTTTCCAAGATCTAACAAACAAATAGGAAATCTATACCCCCTACCATACAATGTCTCAAATGGGGCCATACCAATACTAGAATGATAGCTATTATTGTAATAAAACTCTACCAAAGGTAGATGCTCAACCAAATTGCCACCATAATCAATCGCACAAGCCCGAAGCATATCCTTCAATGTTTAAATATTTCTCTTCACTTGCCTATCTATCTGCAGGTGGAAAGCAGTACTCAAATTAACCTTAGTCCCCAACCCTTTCTAGAAAAATCACTAGAAGTGAGATGTAAACTATGTGGCACGATAAAAAAAAAAAATTAAAATAGGAACTTTATTAAGCTTCACAATCTCCTAAATATACAACTTCATATAATCCTTTATCGAGAAGGTAGTCTGCACTGGCAAAAAGTAGGCAGACTTAGTCATCCTATCCATGATAACCCAAACTGAATCATATTATTTCTAAGACCGAGGAAGACTGGTAACGAAGTACATATTGATCACTTCCCATTTCTATTCGAGTAAATAAATATCTTGATATAACCCTCTAGGCCTCATGTGCTCAAACTTAACTATTTTACACTCCATACACTTGGCAACAAAATCATTCATATCCCTCTTTATGCCATTTCACCAATAGATCTCCTTGAGATAATGATACATCTTAGTTGACCTGGGATGAAATGCATAGCATGATTCATATTCCTTAGGAAAAATCATTTGTCGCAACTCGTTGACATTAGGAACACATAACCTTTATTAGTACCATAAAGTACCATCACTACTTATCTCAAATAGCACTACCTTTTTCCCACCAACGCCACTCTTTATTTTTATCAATATAGGATCTAGCACTTTTTTCTTCTTAATCTCTACACCAAGACACAATCAAACCATTTCTTGTACTATCATGCCACCATCCTTGGAGTCCAAGAGGAAAACTTCAAGATTATCCAAGTGGTGAATATCCTTCACCAATTCAAGCTTTCCTTTCTCCACACGAGCTAAACTCCTCGTGGATAACCTGCTAAGAGTATCAGCAACCACATTATCTTTACCTGAGTGGTAATGAAGACTCATATTATAGTTCTTGAGAAGCTCAAACCATCTCCTCTGCCTGAGATTAAGCTCCTTCTGAGTAAGCATGTACTATAGACTTAAATGATCGAAAAATAGATCTATGTGTACACCATACAACTAATGCCACCATTTTTCAAAGAAAACACAACTACCAAAAGCACTAAATCATGAGTAGAATAATTCCTCTCATGCACTTTAAATTGCCTGGGAGCATAGGTAATCACATTCACATGCTGCATCAACACACAACCAAGAACTACTTGAGATGCATCATAATAGATGACAAACCCATCATTGCCTTCTGATAGTGCTCAAGCACACATGCAAGTGTACATGGTCTACCAAGTAGTAAAGTGGCCTTCAAGAAAGACGAGTATCGATCCCATAGGTACTTTCTTTAATAAAAATTCAATTCTAGTTTACAATTTAGATTAATTTAGTGCAAGAGTAACCAAAAAGAGGGTTTTGAATTTGTAACTAAAGAAAAGTAAACAATCAGTAAAATAAATATCTTGATACAATAAATAGGAAAAAACCCAAGGTTAAAATATTTTGAATCAATCAAAATATGTTATTGAATTCCATTCGTTAACTTGCTTATCTAGGTTGTTGAATCGTAGGGTTAATTGTGTGATCTTGATCTCCCGGACACTAACCGTTTCCTTAATTTGGACCTTACAACTACATCATTGAATGAGGATGTAATAATCCAATTAAGTTCTTTAAGCTATCCTCCTACGTATAAATCATGTATGACATCTAAGTACTTCCCTGTCCAAGACACTAATTAAAATTCCTTATTTTATAAAGAAATAAGAACCATACTTTATTCATCTCCATGTTCTATCTCCCTATTCCCTCTTTCGAGATTAAAAGGTAGACAATTGATATATATTTTGGGTGATCAATAAATCAAATAGTTAAATCAAAGATGAACACACAACCAATAATGATGATCAAAATTAAATGAACTCAATTAAAAATAATAGTACTCAGGTTATTGGCTTTAACCACGAAAAGATGGTGTTTAGCCATGCATAGTCATAATCGTAATCACAAGGTTATAATTAACAACTAAGAACATGAATAAACTTAATTAAATTAATAAAACCTAGAAGCTGAAATTGTAGCAGCCCCTCAATCCTCAAAGACATCCAAATATAATTTAAAATATTTACAATGATGTATTTATATCAAAAGAGTAAGTCAAGGCCGTGTAGGACAAGGATTCAAACATTTTGTGAGCATAGAAGTAGAGGGGGAGCCTTCTTGGGTAGAGCACCATTCCAGACGAGACTGAGCTTATTGTAGAGCACCGCTCAAGCTAGGGAGCCATAGGCTTATGTAAGACCCCACAAAATTCTTAGTTTAAATCAGTCCTTTAGGCTTGTAAAAGGTGTCCCAGACTTATAATATTTTAGCTAATTATTCAAACTTAGTGTTATTTTAGCCTTCAAAAGTTGGAAATTATTTTTGGCAACCTTTACGTCCATTAAATATTGATATTAGAGTTAATTCATGATCAGGAATGTCAATAAGTGTTCCCAGACAAGTTTGGGATTTTTTGAACCTTATCTAGATCATGTTTGAGTGCCCAAAATAGCGGGTCAATGCAATCTCGATGGATCGCATCGACCATTGTATTAATAAGATAGTTTTTCCCAACTTTAGTGCAAATTCCAGTGAACTGATGAAGACTCAACGCGGTGCATTGGTTATCACGTCGATGCCAAGATGCGGCACATCAGCCTGTACGTTGGGTGACACAATTTTTTAGTCATTAAAAGATCGCATCCTTGGGAATATTTAGATCGTTTTCCCACGTCCTTCAGACCTGCGAAACACGAAATTTAGCCTTTGGAGAGAAACTATACTCATTCTTTCACAAATTGCTCAAGAACAAGAACCCTAGGTGTTCAAACTTCAAATCAAGAACTCAAAAACTCACCATTAACTTTAAGGAACTCATTAACTAAGGTATGTGAACTAGTTATCCAAGGGTTCCTTCCACCCTTGGAGTTCAAAAAACTCTTTTAAAGTTCATGTAGAGTGACTTCATGATTTGCATGATTTGAATTAAAGTGTATTCATGATTTATTGCAATATTAGTGTAGAGTTAGATGATATGTGTTCTCTTATCATGTGAATCCATGTTGAAACTCTTAGAATTGAGTAATTTGAATTGAATCATGATGCCTACATGATGTTTTAGTATTGTATACATATATTATGCCCCACAAATGTTTGATGAATTGTCCATGTGAGTTGAATAGTAAAATTATATCATGTTAGCATGTATGCAAGTTCATGTCATACAAGTGTTTGCTTAAATGCCCAAATGAATAAATGATGACTAAGTAGTTAATTACCTTCTCTCAAGATTATGCCATGTCTTTTAAGTTTATGCTATTGAGTACTGGGGGTATTTAATACCCAACAATTTAACTGCTTGTCAAGAGCTATGGTTAGTCATCTCTTGATTAGTAGAATTCATTCAGTTACAGAATGTAGGAAAACTCAGTGAACTCAAAATCAGTCCAAATCAGTCCAGTAAAATTAGTTTAGTTCAATTTTATAGTTCGATCAGTAATAGTTCAGTCTAGCCTAGTACAATTTAGAATTCAGTCCAGTGTCTATTCAGTTGGGAGTAGGATTCAACAGCTAATGAAACCAAGGATCGGGATTCACCTACCAGGAGAGGGTGAAATCATTAAAAGTAGTCCTTGCATTCCAAAACTATTTAACCAGCATAGGTTGAGACATAAACCTGCCAGTTAAGGGTTGATGAGGTTATCTACCTGCCAGTTGAGGGTAACACCATTCTCGTTTAGAGTACCTTCCAGATGAGGGTGACTCAGTACTTGTCCTTACCCATGGCATGGTATTTACACCCTTTTAACTAAGGTTACAGGTTCAACCAGAAATCTGTTAGAGAAGGGGTGTATCGGTTAGATAATTACTTCCCATAGTCTCAGTTTTACATTCAATCTGAGTATGGAACTTAGTTCAGTTTCACAGATTTAGGACTGTCAGGCACAGTCACTCAGCTCAGTACAGGACTTAGTATAGCTCCATAAAATCAAGACTGTCAGATGCAGTCTTTCAGTTACCAATAATCCAGTATTTGGTTTTATTATGATCTCAATATAGTTTACATATTCATGCATGTACTCTCATGCAGTTATACTCATGCTATTCAATTAGTATTTTACATGGATATGAACCCATTCACTTCAGCTGACCTGACTGAACATACCAGTACATTCAAAGTACTGACACATGCTTTTCTTTTGCACTATGTCTTATATCATAGGTTCAGACGCACAGGCTCTCGAGAACCCTTAGTAGTTCGAGATCTAAGTATACATACTTAGTGGTGAGTCCTCATAGTTTGAGTATGTGATTATTTATTTTAGTATTTCAGTTTATTTTTAGTAGTCGAAGTTAGTTGGGGACTTGTCCTATCAACTCCACAGTTCAAAAAGTTTTGAGGCTTTTCAGACTAGAGTATTTTCAGATAGTTCTTCAGATTTCAGTACTAATATTTAGTTTCGGTATTTTTATACCACATTCAAATTTATACATAGATTCAAACCTGATGGCATATGTTTCTCTTATTCCCACAACTATTATAGTATTTATTACACCGTTATTGCAGCAAGTATAAGTCATGGGTTAGCTTATGGTCCTTTAGGATTATGAGCACCGTCTAGCATCCGGGGTACAGACTTGGTGTGTTACAAACTTTGTATCAGAGCCTAAGGTTCAACAATGTCCTAGGAAGTCCAAAAGCCACATCTATTAGATTCTTGTGCATGGGTATGTTGCATGCCACAATTATGGACAGGAGGCTATGAGATGTTTTAGGAAAAGTTTCCTTTCTTTCAGTATTCATGTCGTGTGAGTGTGCATGAGCTTTAGTTAAACTCTCAGTGTAATCCCTTTTTTTCCATTTATAGAAACATGCATCCAAAGAGGACTAAGGGAAGAGGAACAGGAGATCATCCAGAACCCCAGCCTGTCCAGCAAGATCTAGTGGATAAACACGTCCCCAACATTAAGTTCAAAGCAGCCTTCACCACCCTAGCTCGTTCTATGGCAGCCTAGAATAAATGCCCAGCTGCCGTTCTGGCCAACCCAGTGGCCAATACTACTACTGCCATGATTTAGGACTTTACTTGAATGAACCCTCCATGATTTATCAGGTCTAAGTCATATGAGGACCATTAAGAATTTCTTTATTAGGTGCAGAAGGATATTATGGGGGTGACTACTATTAAGAGCGATGGTTTGGTTATATATCACTTGTAGGATGTGGCTCACTTATGGTATAAATAGTGGGAGGTAGAGAGGGCCGTAGATGTAGGGCCCATAGAGTGGGAGGAGTTAGCCACTACTTTTTTGGATTGCTTCTTCCCACTAGAGTTGAGGGAAGCAAAGGTTCTGGAATTTATCAATCTAAAGAAGGGAAATATGATAGTGAAAGAGTATTCTCTCAAGTTTACTCAATTAGATAGATATGATCCTCATCTGGTAGTAGACAACAGATGTCAAATGAGTAAGTTTGTGTCAGGGGTGTCTAGCAGCGTGTCAAGGAGTGTAGGACCATAATGCTTATTAAGGATATGGACATATCTAGGCTCATGGTCCACGCACAGCAGATAGAAGAGGCCAAGGATAAAGAGATGGAGAAGGAGATCAAAAGATAGAGAATAGGCAGTTTCAACTTCACTCAGCTTAAGACAAAGGGTGGGATCGTTCTCAGTTCCGCTCAAAATCTTTAGTCCCGACTACGTCATCAGCTAGTGCTCCTGTGCCAAAATTTAGAGATGGAAATAGTGATAGGAAATAGGACCTAAACCC
>NC_061119.1:163141316-163208541 GCF_002878395.1 Capsicum annuum
ATGGCACATGCTCAACTCAATAGGAACATCATAGAATCCCAACCAAATAATAGCATGAATTCAAATTTAAGCCAAAAAGTACAATAGTGAAAAAAATAAGCCTAAGAGTCTTAAAAGTAGCAATTCACTCAATCAACATGGTTTTACCAAAAAAACACTTACACCTGCAATCAAAAATAGCACCAACAAGAATATATTTCACAAAAAAATTTAAATTGAGCAAAAAATTGAGAATTTCCCCACCCACACTTAAAAATCTACCTTGTCCCCTAAGTTAATTTAAAAGTAAGAGATAGAAATACTCCCCGAGGCCTCTAGGCCTAGCTAGTAGCATCTTTAAATATCTAGAAGGTCCAAATACCTCACACTTAGTCTTTTCCATGCTCCTTAGCTCAGGTTTCGGTACTCAGACTTTCTGTCAATCTGTGACTCAATCAAAAAAAAACTACGTGAATTAAGAACTACAAAAAAACTAAAAAGAAAAAATTCTTACTTATCTTAGGTTGCCTCCCAAGCAGTGCCTGATTTAGTGTCGCAGCACGACCCAACTTAACGACTTAATCATTTTTTTTCCTTTTTTTTCTCATAGTTGGTCACCATTTTCATATTCTTTTCACCCCTATTGCGTGTTAACTCTTAATTCTAGCAAAGTTTTCAACTTTAGCCTTTCTAGGACCATCAATATCCATCATGTCAGGTTGCGGTATTGGAGGCTTGGGTTGCTCAATAAGGTTATTCGAAGAGGCCCTTGATGGATTAACCACCCCACACTCATCCCCTTCAATTATATAGATCATGAAAAAGTCTTTATAATGGGATAGAGTGTTGTATGATTTATAAATGTCAAAAACTACCGCTTCATCCTCTAACCTTATTATTAGTGTACCCTCTGTTACGTCAATCAATGCTCCTCCCATTGCTAAGAATTGACCAAGATGATTGGTACCTGTTCATTTCCTCAACATCTACAATAATAAAGTCAGTAGGAATAACAAATTTACCAATCTTTATGAGGACATCCTCAATAATTCCTTTAGGATAGGCAATAGACTCGATTTCCAACTGTAGTAGCGTAGAGGTAGGTCTAGGCTTTCCCAAGCCTAATGGGTAAAACAAAGATAGGGGCATCACATTGATGCTTTCCTCTAATTAACTCAATGTGTGGACCACCTCCTTAATCCCAATTTTGATATGGATAGTAAAATTTCTCAAATCATTCAATTTCCTGGGGAGTTTCTGTGTTACCACTGAACTACGCTCCTTAGTGAGTGTTATTGCCTCCACATCTTGTAGTTTTACCTTATTAATAACTAAATACCTCAAGCACTTAGTGTACTTGGGCATGCCCTGAAAAAAATCTAATGAAGGTAAGTTAATATGAAGCTCTCTGAACGTGTCAATGAAATTCTTGAATCAAGCATCCCCCTTCACTTTTATTTGCCTCTGAGTGAAAAGAAATGGAGGCATTTTCTTCACTTCTTCAGCAGTTTTTTCTTTCGAGTACTCAGAATTCCTTGACTTTTTAGTTTCTTTGTAATTTACCTATAGGGTAGTCAAATCTACATCAACCTCCTTTGTTTTCTTGGGAGGTTCTCCATGAAGATCCTTACCACTTCTCAAGGTGATTACCATAACTTGTGTTTGATTTTCTATATCTCTGGGCAACCCACCTTGAGGCCTAGTATTTAATGCTTACTGTAACTGCCTCAACTGTAGCTCTAAGATTTTCTGTTACACTTGCTGGTTCTTTACAGCAGCTGCTTGTGTATGATTAGCTAGAACCTGCTTCATCATCTCTACTAAGTTTCTAGTTAACAAATTTGGTTGTTGGGCATTCCACGGTTGTTGGACATTCCATGGCTGATTTAGTGGCTGAGATTTCCACTTCATGTTGTAGGTGTTATCTTAATTAGGCA
Organism: Capsicum annuum; assembly: GCF_002878395.1. Taxonomy (NCBI): domain Eukaryota; kingdom Viridiplantae; phylum Streptophyta; class Magnoliopsida; order Solanales; family Solanaceae; genus Capsicum; species Capsicum annuum. The sequence goes on from NC_061119.1 coordinate 163,143,233, forward strand.
TCTAAACATTTCTTAATTATATCATAGATTCTGGATTTGATGCACACATAACAGCTGTTTGGCTACTCTTTTCGCAGACCTCACACCAACCACTAGTTTGCTGAACTACATTGACTACTGTGGTAGGTTGTGTAGCTCCCAATTTTAGGCTACTGAACTAAGTGTTATTTATATTTTGCAATGCCACAACCTGAGTTGATAAAGTAGTGTATTGGTCTATTTCCAACAAACTTTCAACTTTCTTGGTAGCAATCCTAGATTCACCATGCCATTCTAGATTTCCTTGTGCGATGCAGTTCAATAAAGGGAAAGCTCATCACAAGTCATCTCAAGAGCTTGACCACCTGGCATAAAATCTACCAAAATTTTTGTATTGTGATCAAGAACCTCTACAAAAGTATGAGCAAGTACCTCATTGGACTGTTGATGGTGTGGAAAGTCCCGAAGAAGAGCCTTGAACCGCTTTCAAGCATGATAAAGATTCTCATTTAGCTTCTATTTGAAGCACACTATCTCACTATAAAGTCTCGGAGTCTTGCCAGATAGGAGGAACCAAATAAGGAATTTTCTTTCCATGTCATCCCAGGAGGTGATTGAATTTTCTGGTTTTGCATTCAACCACTTTTTTGCTTCGCCAATCAGTGATAAGGGGAACAAAGTCATCCCCACATAGTCTGCATTCACCCTATGGGAATGAATGTGTCAATAATTTCTAGCAAAGTTCACAAGTGGACCTTTGCATCTTCATGTGAAAGCCCTATGAACTATCCACTGCTAATAAAATGCTGTAGAATATTCTATTTAAACTCAAAATTACCTCCAGCTACCGGCTTTTGAATTGGGGAGGTCAAATTTGTGGGAAGTAGGATTGCTACTTCTCTGACTATCTTGTGGGTTGCTTGTTCATTAAAAATGATGGTAGGATGGTCTTCTACGATTTGTAAAATTTTGGGCAGAAGGATTTCTTCTCTCCCACGTTGATAGAAAAGTTGCTCAGGTTTGGATCTTAGTTCAACCAAGTCCTGATCCCTTGCTAGCTTATTACTTTTTAAACCTGTTTCCTGCAAAAACACAACAAAGACCATGCATAAAAACAACAGATAAATCCAAAAGTAAAACAAAAATAAACAGTTACCAAATTACAAGTCCCCGACAACGACGCCAAAAACTTGACAGCATCCAAGCGCACATATAAGTGTACGTGGTCTATTAAGTTGTAAAGTGGCCTTCTGCTGAATATCGATCCCACATGGAATTGCTTCAATAAAAATTCATTTCTAGTTCACATTTTAGATTAATTTAGTGCAAGAGTAAACAAAAAGAGAGTTTTGAATTTGTAACTAAAGAAAAGTAAATAATGCGTAAAATAAAGATCTTGAAACAATCACTAGGAGAAAAACTAGGGTTAAAGCACTTTGAACAATCATACTATGTTATTGAATTTAAATCGTTAACTTGCTTATCTTAGTTTTTGATTCGTAGGGTTAATTGCATGATCATGGTCTCCCGACCTCTAAACGTATCCCTAATTTGAACCTTATAACTACATCGTTGAGAGGGAACGTAATAATCTAATTAAGTTCTTTATGCTATCATCTTATGTATGAATCAAGTATGGCATCTAAGTACATCCCTGTCCTAGACACTAATTCAAATTTCTTATTTTATAAAGAAAAAAGAATCATACTTTGTTCATCTCCATGTTCTATCTCCCTATTCCCTCTCCCAAGATCAAAAGGTAGACAATAAATATATTTTTTGGGTGATCAATCCATCAAATAGTTAAAACAAAGATGAACACAAAACCAATAATGATAAGCAAAATTAAACAAACTCAATTAAAAACAATAGTGCTAATGTTCTTGGCTTTAACCCCGAAAAAGGGTGTTTCACCATGCATAGTCATAATCGTAAGCACAAGGTCGTAATTAAAAACTAAGAACTTGAATGAACTAAATTAAATTAATAAAAACCTAGAAGTTGAAGTTGTAGCAGCCCCTTAATCCTCCAAGATGTCCAAAGATAATTAAAACTGTGTACAATGATGTATTTATAGAACAAGAGCAAGCTAGAGCCGTGTAGGTCCAGGATTCCAACAATTTGTGAGCATGGGAGTAAAAGGGGCAACGCCTTGGGTAGAGCACCACTATAGATGAGGCTGAGCATTCTGTAGAGCACCGCTCTAGCTTGGGCTTCGTGGGCTTATCTACATGTCCTCTCCTGAAGTTGCTTCCAAAATTTTGACTAAGTGTTGAGTGCTCCTACGTTTATCCATGCCTTGTGGTGTTGTTCCCCTTTAATTTCCAGATTTTTCATCATCAAAATATCATCATATTCAGATCACAAAACTTCCTACATAATCACACACCACAAATTAGAGATAATCACAGCACAATATCCATGACGATGAATTAAAACAAGAGCTAAGACTAGGATGGTTCATGTTAATCTTCAACTTACTATTCCACCTCCATTTTTAATCAAATTGAACTTTGCATATTACCAATAAGTTATTCCACTCATAATTACACATTTAAACCATTTGAAACCCTTTAAACATAGTAGAATGCAATGGATCAAATATACAATCACCTAGCTCAAGCTAGTAACGCTAGTTTCCACGATTGAAGTTTAAATGACTCTTTTGATCACAAACTTGTTGGAAAACACTTTGAACCATTGTAAACACGCCCTTGAACACTTATCTGCACATATATCTCATTATCAACCCAAATATCATATGAACCATCCTAAAAACAAGACTAAAAGACTAGAATAGTAACACTAGAATGGATAAATACACCCAATATCACCTTCCAGCAAGATTAGAATTGGACCCGAAGATAACTTATCCTTAAACTTCTCAAAACTCCCTTCAAAAGAATCTGACCAAGAAAACTTGACCTTCTTCTGGTCAACTTAGTCAAACGAGCAACTATCAATGAAAAGCTTTCTACAAACCACCTATAATACCCAACTAAACCTAAGAACTCCGAAAGTCGGATGTAGTCGTCGGTGTAGGCCACCTCTTCACCACAACAACCTTTTGTGGATCCACTATGATACCTTCACTCGAAATAATATGAGCCAAAAAACTTACAACATTCAACCAATACTCATGTGTAGAGAACTTGTCATACAACTGTTGTTCCTTTAAGGTCTGCAACATCACACAGAGGTGATTAGCATGATCCACCTCACTCTTTGAATAAACCAGAATATCATCAATAAAGACAATAACGTAGAGATATAAATACTGATGAAAAAACCTATTTATCAGATTCATAAATGTTGCTGGAGCATTAGTCAACCCAAATGACATTACCAAAAACATATATTGCCCATACCGAGTACGAAAAATAATCATCTTAGGGATATCCATCTCCCTAATCTTTAGCTGATGGTATCTAAATCGAAGATCTATCTTAGAAAAGTGCTTGGCACCTTACAATTGATCAAACAAATTATCTATCCTCCGAAGGGGATACTAGTTCTTAACTATCACCTTATTCAACTTCCTATATTCAATTCACATCCGAAGGGAACCATCGTTCTTGCGCACAAACAACACTGGTACACCCCATGGAGATATACTAGGATGAATAAACCCCTTATCAAGAAGATTCTTAAGTTTCTCCTTAAGTTCCCTCAACTCAACCGGGGCTATTCTATATGAAGGAATAGAAATTGGATGAGTGTCCGGAACTAAATCACTACCAAACTCGATTTCCTATCTGGAGAAACACAAGGAAGATCATCCGAAAAGACCTATGGAAACTCTTAACCACAGGAACTAACTGGAAAAAAGACCTTTTAAGTTAGAATCTTTAACCCGGACCATGTGATAAAGACAACCTTTGGTGATTAATCACTGAGATCTAAGATAACAAATAAATCTCCCCCTAGGAGCTAAGAACCACCTTACCATTCTAGAATTGGCTCACCTGGGAATCTAAAGATAACCATACAGATCCGACAATCCAAGGACGCATAATAAGAGTGCAACCAATCCATACCCAGAATGACATCGAAATTCCCCTTACCCAACTCAAATAGATCAACCAAGGTATGCTTGCCACCAACAGTTACCACGCACCCCTAATAGACTCTCTTAGCAATAACTGAGTCACCTATTGGTGTAGAAAAAAAATAACTTCCAGATTGAAACCAAATGATACATCCACATAAGGAGTTACATACGAGAGTGTGGACCCCATATCAACCAAACAATATACATCACAAGAGAAAAGATGTAATGAACCTATAACGACATTAGGTGATGCCTTAAATTTCTATCAGGACGCCAAAACATACAACCTATTTTGACCAATACTAGAACCAGGGGTAGTAAAAGAAGTATATGTTACACCACCAGGTGTAGAAGTAGAAGACGAAGCCAGAAAAATGTTATTCACCCCTGTAGCAACCTTATTAACCAGACAATCCTTGAGCTGATGTCCTGCCTGGCCACACTAGAAGAATTTCTCCATTCCTTCATTGCAATAACCTTAATAAGAATGACCACAAAACCGACAAGGAGGGCATGAAGAAAATGACTGACCTTTGCTTGGCTGTGATTGGGCACCCTGTGCCCAGAAATTGTCACCACCACAATGACACTTATCATCCAACTAGTAGGGAGCACTAGCAGAAGAGTAGGAACCAAAAATTCCCTAAATATTTTTTTGCTATTTTCCACCATCTCGACACCCTGAGATTGAGTACCTCCCTAGTCATAAAACCTGCTCCTCTTATGTTGTCTATCTCTAAACTCTAATTATTTCCTCTTCTCATCCTCTACCTACTACATATGAATAGTTAACCTAGAGATGTATATATCTTTAATCATCAAGGTAGTCTTGTTCTCCAAAATCAAATCCCGATTCAACCATGAAGCGAACTTCCTCATTCTTGCCTGCATGTCATCCACTAATCAGGAGCATACCTTGAAAATTGGTGAAACTTCAATGAATATTCCTTGACAGTTATCTTCCCCTGCTTAAGGTTCACAAACTCATCAATCTTTTCTTCCCTCAACTCTTAGGGAAACAAACTATCTAAGAAGGCCTTAGAGAAAGTATCCTACAAGACTAATTCTTCCACATCACCCCTATCTCTATCCCACTCTTCATACCACTGATATGCTATATCTTTGAGATGATAAGCTGCAAAATTTACCCCATCCGTATTGATAGTCTACATCACCTAAAATATCTTTTCTACTTTACCGAAGAAGCTCTATGGATCCCTCCACCTTTACCACAGAATAAGTAGGAGGGCCTATCTTCATAAATTTGCCAACCTTTATGTCCTCAGCAGTCAACACGCCAGTCACACCCCGTTCAGCCTAAGCAGTGACCATTTGATCAATAACATGAATAGACTGATGGAATTTTCCATTAGTTACCTTGCCTTAAGGAGGACTAGTAGCAATCAGTGGGAATCCAAAACTATCAAGGATAGGACCATTAGATCAAAGATGAACCCCATAAGTAGGATACAACCCTGTGAATTACCCTTAGATGTGATAGAAGAATTTTTTTATGTTTCAGAGATATGAGGAATAATCTGAAAGATGAACAAAAAAGGATTAGAGAATATTCTTGAACTTAGACTCCAATCTTAAAAATAGAATACTAAGAATGTGAAACATTTATAAATGCCTTGTAGCCTATCCCTTATGAGTGTGGTGCACTACACACCCCTAAAAGAGACACTACTCAACATGGCTTTATGGACTCCCAATTAACTATGAACCTAGGCTCTGATACTAACTAGACACAACCAGAACAGGGGTCTTATCATAAAGGGCATCCAAGGTTTGATCGGGATAGAAGAACACTCCCCTTACCCAACCCAACCTCTAGTAGCCTGCCCCGAGTTGGCTGAATTTCAGGCATATAATAAGATAGTGTAATAGGTTACATGAAAAATCTGGGATAGGACCACAACCGTGATCAACCCAACCGAGTGCAACTATCCCATACCAATCACCTGTCCATACCAAACCATACGAAAGGCCATAAACTAGGCCATGATAAGATAAGTTCCAAAATTTATTATAATTAATCCCATGACAAAATACGATGGAACAACTAACAATCTTGTCGACTAGTGTCATCCCCAATGTTAATTATAATGCTAAGGCTGACACCAATATCGATCCCGACCTTTCCAATCCATAATAGTAGCACAAAGCCTCTAACCAAAGAGTAATAAAATACGGTTGGTACATGACCCCAACAATAGCCAAAACCAATATCCAAACTAAAATCATGGTGTCTAAAAATATACATTACATGAAATGGATCCTTACGAAAGGATGGAAGCTCACCACTTCAATCCAAATGCTGATCCCCGTGTTAATAACTATATAGGAGAAGTAGAATAATTGGTTCCTGCATAGAATGGGTATATAGCCACCAATAAATGGGTTAGTGGGTGAATGCTAGCATAGTCTCAGAATAAGGATAAAACAATACAATTTATAAAGCCAAGTAAAAACCAACCCTATGCAAACAACCATATATATATGTATAACCATGCCAGAAAAGGAGACCAGGTTTAGCATAAATTTAAAAGAATTACCTGGGTTGTGTAGCTTTGTTGTCCTAGACCATTCATGAGCTATATGGGTTAGGATCCACCTGCTGAAAGGGCCCTAGTGTGTGTAGTTGTACGACCAGGGAAGAAAACCTGGGATGACTAGTATATCCCCCAAATATAAAGTGTGACATCATGCACACGATCACCAAGACCAACCTCATATCGGCTAATATAAGTTTCTAGTTTTAGTCGCCCTCGAGACTTCCACCTTCCATGACTTTACTATATATCCCACCATTATTGCCTAATTAAAACTATTTCCAAGAAACAAATCAATTTATTTACCATTTATTAACCAAGGACATTTAGTAGTGGTATCGTCATACTGACCATACTTGAAAGTACTATCCATAGAGAACTATATATAGGTTTAAGGGGACTTTCAAGTTCTCTTCTATTTACCATATTTAACAACTTGGGGCATTACATGTACACCAAAATAATAAAAACTTAGCTATTTACCTTTCCAAGTGATTTAACCCATGCATAATTCCTTTAACAAGTTTTACAACAAGCAAGAGTTCCATTAAAAGTTCTTAATGAAATGAAAATGTAATTTTAGGTATTTTGTCAAACACATAAGGGGCATAATATAAGAAAAAGAAATTCTAATTACCACTAAACCATTCCCATGAAATACAATTATCTAAAACAACCATTAATGCATATAAAGCATAATTAAAACCATGGAAAACCATAACCAACCATTTAATATCAAAACCCCCAATTCATATTTTAAAATCAAAATCATACAATTAGTAAAGTCATGAAAACAATTATAAAAACCATGCTTCTAGTTAGAATTAACAATGAGGGAAGAAAACATTCATTAAACTAAGATGATGATGGAAAGATCTCACCAAGACAAGCCCCAAATCAATTCTCTAGATAAAACCCTAGCTTTCCTTGCCTAAAATATTTTGAGAGAACTATAAAGTGTTTTGGAAGAGTTTCTATGTATTAATGAATGGAATAATAGGGTAAATAACCTCCCAATTATGTTAGAAGTTGTGGAACCTTATTAGTGTAAGTAGGGAAATGTCCAAAACTGCCTTACTTAAGTTCCACAAAATCCCATCCAAGGGGTACGACTATCCCTCACAAGTTGTATGGTATAATACGATTTGTACCCTTCACTCGTATCCTAGACTCAACTATTTGATCCTATACTATCCAAAAGAAGACTCATCAAACCAATTCATATTCGAAGCATAAAATCCCTATCCCTTTATCCGTAGCCCTAGAAAATTAAATCCAAGAAAGATTTAGACATTTCCCAACATATGAGTCCATGGTACGACTCATACCCTGGCTTATGGATCATGGTGACGCACTCATACTTAGACCCAACCTAACTAACCAAGTCTAAGATTAAGTTAAGGAACCAAATGATCCATATCCACCAATACGACTCATACCCCTAAGTCGTATCCATTCCAGTAACAAAAATTCATCCCACAAACCAACACTGGTCAGCATACGATAGGACCATTCCATTCATACCCCTTTATACAACTTATACACATGAGTCGTATTATGTCCAGAGACAAAAAATCTAGGATTTTTCTAAGGGTCAAAACCTAGTGTGTTATAGAGTCGTATTGTCTCACTTTTATATTAGATAATGTCAACTCCTCTTAGTTCTATTATGGGTATAGGTTTAGTGTACTAGATGTATCCTTGGATATGGTTTGGCTTGCATGGTCGTATATTAACCAGTGTGGGGGTCTAAGGGAGGTCTAAGGTATGAGTGGCAGTTACCACTCGTATTAAAGAGTACGACTAGTATAGTGGAGTCGTACTCACATGTGGGGATTTTATGTCATTAAGTTGGGGGTAATCTAGACATTTCAATCATAACCTATCATGACCCCATCACTTATAAATCTATTGGTACACCATTTACCCTATTATTCTAATCATAAACTCTTAGAAACCCTCTCTAATTCTCTCTAAAGCTCTTGGGTAAGGAAAGGCCAGGGTTTTTTCTTGAGGAGAAATTTGGGGTTTGTTTGGGTGATTTCTCTCCATTATATTCATAAACTAATATATGTACTCCTCCCTCATTGTTAGTTCCAACTAAGGGAATGTTTTATACAATACTTTCATGGCATGATTATTGTATCATTTTGGGGTTTTCAAATATATATTGGTGTTTTGGTATTAAATATTTGGTTTTGGTTTTCCCGTATTTTAATTATATATTTTCATGCTTTAATGGTGGTTTGGAAAATTGGTTGAATGGGAATGGTTAATTGGTAATTGAAATTAGTTTTGAAAATACTATGCCCCCAACATGTTTGATAGAATGTCTATGAGAATGTTTTTACTATATTATTAGATTTTTTGTGGTACAGTTGTTAATAGAACCCTAAATGAAATAAATGGTTTGGAATGGTTAAATGGTAAGGTATGGTGGCCATGGTTATTGTTAATTAAACATCCTTGTGGGGTACATAGGAATATCCCAAGTAAACATATTAATGAACAACTTGTATGGCACATGGAAGTCCCCTAAGCAAACATAATAATAGAACACTTATTGGGTATATAGGATTCCCCCATGTTAATTTGATAATGTAAATTATGGGTACATAGGAATCCCTTTATGAAAAAGGATAGCTAAGGACATTGCTTTCAAGTTATAGTCAGTATAATGATACTACTACTTATAACCTTGGTTAATAATAATAAAATAATTATTTGGTTGGATGTTAATGGTTTTAATTAGTAAATAATGGCGAGATGTGATAGCTAACCGTAAAGGTGCAATTCCAATGGATGAACACTTAAAAATTATTTTTGTCAGCATAAGGGTTGGTCATAACGACCATATATGATACTATGAGGGATATGGGAATCCTCTAAGTACACTGTACATATATATCATGGAGAGCAAAGGGTACTTGGAAATCTCCTACTTTAATGGTATCTCCAGTTCATGTGGATACACGCATTGGGGCCCCTTCAGGGGATTACATTGGACCCATATACCTCGTGGGTGGTTTAAGCACAGTGAAGATACACATACCCATGTTAATAGTTTTAAAGGCATGCTAAACGGGGACCCTTTTCCTAATATGGTTATATATATATATGTATGTTTTGAATGCATATGGTTGGTTTACTTGGTTTTTACTGAAGTTCATTATTTGATCCTTATCTATATTTCATGCTAGCATTCACCTGCTAACCCATATTCAGACATCCATATCCCCACGTGATGCATGAATCGACCATTCTACTTCTCCTGTATAGTGATCGGATCTCAGGATCAACTCGATTAGATTGAAGTGTGAGCTTCCATATTTCGTAAGGCTCTATTTAATTTTGGCTATGGGTTGGGCCATATCCCAATCAGATATTGTTTTTCTTTTGGTTAGAGGTTAGTGTGATTACTATAGATTGAAATGGCTAGGATCGGTACTGGTGTCAACCTTAGTATGTACATTGGTATTGGGGTTATACCGTTGGATTGAATTTATGATTGCTCTATCCTCTTTTTTATTATTATTATATATTCATATTAGAATTCATTTGGCTTATGGTTTAGTTTGGTAATAGTTATTGGTTGGATAATGAATGGTCGGACTTGTTTGGGTTGGTCATGGTTGTAAACCTATCCCATAGTCTTAGGCTCTATTTACACACTATCTTATTGACTCAGGGTATGTATTTGGATAGTTGAGTTGGGTATTGTAGGTGGTCCTGGGTCCTGGATAGACTTGGGATACCCATCATGATAAGGCCTCAGTCGGGTCATGTCAAGTTGGTATTAGAGCTTTAGGTTCATGGTCAATTGAGAGTCCACAAAGCTGTGTCGAGTAGAGTCCCTTCTAAGGGTATGAAACGCACCACACTCATAAGGAAAATGCTCTAAGGTATTTAGGAATGCTTCACTTTTTTGGTATTCTATTTTCAAGATTGGAGTTTAAGTCCTGGAATCTACTTTAATTGGGGTTTGTTCACTTTTTAGATCATTTCTTGATGATCTGAGATGCAAGGTAACTCTTCTATCCCAACTGGGGATAAAGTAGAAGGGACACGGGGGATCCATATTGGTTTAGGGGTCCAATCCCTGATATTTTTTGAGTTTCACCAATTTCTACTAGTCCTCTGGAGGATGAGGTGACTAATTCAAAATTTAATCAATAGATTCATGTTATTACTTAGTTGGTTGCTACTCAGGCTGAGTCCATAAGGCTTGGCTAGTTTATGAAGATAAATCCTTCTACTTTTACTGGTCTGTAGGTAGAGGAGGATTCCCAGGGTTTCTTGGATGAAATGGAGAAAGTTTTTAGGGTAATGTAAGTCACAAATGTGGAAGGGGTGAATTTTGCTGCTTACCACCTTAAGGATGTGGTATACCAATGGTACAAGGAGTGGAATAGAGTGAGAGATGATGTTGAGGAGTCTACCTTATGGTAGACTTTCTCTGATAATTTTTAAGACCGCTTCTTTCCTTGGGATTTGAGGAAAGCGAAGGCAGAGGAATTTTTTAATCTAAGACAAGGGATGATGTAGGTCAAGGAATATGCCTTGAACTTCCATCAGCTTCCAAGGCATACTCCATAATTGGTGTCTAATATGAGGGCAAGGATGAGAAAGTTCACATCTAGAATATCTCAGGATTTGATCCTTTAAAAAAAAAGACTACATTATTGATTAAGGATATAGATATTTCTAGGTTGGTGGTTCATATGCAATAAGTGGAGTAGGAAAAGAGGAAGCATGTTGAGTTTTGGGAAAGGAAAGTTAAGAATTTTAGGTTATCTGAACATGGTGGTGCTCATCAGTAAGGTGGTCAGGATGGTAGTAAGTAGAGGAGTTCAGGTTCCTTCTCTGCAGCTAGTGTTCCTTACCCAAAATAGTTATGTGATAGGCATCAGCAAGGTGGCAATAATTTTTTAGCACAAGGTGCCCAATCTTAGAAAAGTGGGGCTCAGTCGACCCCATCATGCCCTCCTTATCAATTTCTTGGGAGATTTCACAGGGGCTTTTATGATGAGAGAAAGGATAAGTGTTTCAAATATGGTCAGCCAGGCCATATGCTTACAAATTATTCAATTGCTAAGGGTGCTTCAGGATTGAGTAAGGTTCCTATTGCTTCATCTTCAACTCCCATACCGAAGGGTCTTCTGCATTTATTTTCTCTTCTGGTATTGGCGCAGGTCAGAATAGGTTATATGCTCTTGCTACTCAGCAGGAATCTAAGGCATCACCTAATGTCGTGAGTCGTACCTTACAACTCTTTTCTTGTGACATGTATTGTTTGATTGATTCGAGGTCCACTCTCTCTTATGTGACCCCATTTATGGCTGTGTATTTCGGTTTTGCTCTCGAGGTTATCTCAAATCCTTTTGCTATTACTACTCCGATAACCAACTTTGTGGTTGCTAAAAGAGTCTATAAGGCGTATGTGGTATCTATTATTAGAAGGCAGACTTTGATGGACTTTTTTGAACTTGATATGGAAAATTTTATATTATTCTGGGGATGGATTTGTTACACTCTTCTTACGCTTCCTTAGATTGTCAAACCCGTAAGGTTATCTTTAGGTTCCCTATTGAACATACAATTGAGTTGGAGGGTGTTTCCATAGCTCCTAGGGGTAGGTTTATTTCCTATCTTAGAGCTCAAAGATTGACCTCCAAAGGGAGTTCCTCCGTATAGGGAGATTGAGTTTGGTATTTATTTGGTTCTAAACACTCGTCCAATATCTATTCTTCCTTATATAATGGATTTGACCGACTTGAGGGAACTCAAGGATAACTTAAGGACCTTTGGATAAGGGTTTTATCTATTCTAGTATATCTTCACGGGCTGCACCGGTGTTATTTGTTGGAAAGAAGGATTTTTTCATTCGAATGTGCATTGAATATTGGTATTTGAATAAGGTGATAGTTAAGAACAAGCATCCTCTTCCAAGGATAGTTGACTTATTTGATCATTTACAAGGTTCAAAGACCTTTTCAAAGATAAATTTTTGATATAGGTATCGTCAGCTTAAGATAAGGGAGGAGGATATCCCTAGGATCGGTTTCGTACTTCGTATAGGTACTTTGAATTCTTTGTTATGTCATTTGGTTTGACTAATGCTCTGGCAGCATTTATGGATTTGATAAATATGGTTTTCAGATAGTTTCTAGATCTTTTTGTCATTATGTTCATGAAACACCTAAGATCTTGGTCTTGCAAAAAATTTTCATTTTTGAGCATGTTATCTAACATACGGTTGGGCAAGCCACTCATACCCCTTGGATATGAGTTGTATCTACTCTCCCCTCCCTCTCGTACTTTAGGCATCTGAAGAGGATAGTATATTATCCACTATATGAGTGAACCTCCCTTCTATCATACCAAAGGGTACGAGTTCTACCTAGGAGAGTCATATGGTGAATGACACTTGGTGTAGAATGGACTATTTTTGGTACAAGTGTTGTGTACAGTGGAGGGCATGAGTCATACCCTTTGGATATGACTCAAGGGTGAGTGGTCGTACCCTTAAAAATGTAGAAGACCTAAGAGAAGCCTAGGGTACGAGTTAGGGTACCACTAGTACCCTAGGGTACAGTTTGTAAGGTGAGTCGTACCCATGCATGGGTTTATTTTCCAGCTTTTAACTATGAGCCATGTGTTAATTTCCTACACCCTAAAACATAAGTACCTTCACTATATAAGTGTATATGGGCTCCATATACATATTTTGAGTGAATCTAACATCCTAAACTCACTTTCAAACACTCTCAAAGTTTCTTGAAGCAAGATTAGAGGCTAGGGTTCGGAGGGTGCCTTTCTAGAAGATAAAGTGGAGTCAATTTCTTGGTGGATAACTTATTTAAGGAATTTAACCCTTCCCCTTGTTAAATGACTCTAAACCATATATTTTACACTTGGATTAGTCAGTGTACATGGTTATTTTGAAATTAAATGAAAAGCATTTTGTTGCCTAAAGATGAATAACATTTTTTCTTTCTTAGACTTGTGTTTATACATGTTATTGATCATGAATTGCATATGTGAGTGCTTGTTGTATGTTATTTAACATGAGGGTTTTATTAACCCTAATCTTTAAGATTTCTCCCATAAAAATATCCTTGTTAAAGGTATGCACATAAGATGTTTGTGAAAATGTCCAAGTGAATTGTCTAGTTATATGTTGGTGATTTTTGAATTATGAAAATGTCCTAATAATCATGAATAATTGATAAATGATATAGTGAATGTATTGTGTGATCCATGTATTGTATAATTAACCTTGTTTATAGATGGCTAATAAGGTATCTAAGTTCCTAATCACAAAATTGAATTAAAATAGTGTGTTGAATTAAAATATGGTGAGAATGTGTTGTAATCTTTCTAATGAAATATGAATAGTTGTGTGGGTCTTGATGACCGTACAATTAATTGAATGATTAATTTAATAAACACATTTAGTCCGTTGAAGTGATTAGTGGTTAAATAGTTATGTGAAGGCCAAATATGTATCTATGGTATTGGTCTAGTGGACATAAATAAGGTAAGATATTGTTAATGAAGTAAGTGGACGCTCGTGATAATTGTTTGGTTAAATGGGACATGGTCCCTAAAACTTGAACCTGAATTATGTTTAAATGAAGGTGTGTGTAAGAATAGTAATGAGGAATGATTGGTTTGTAGAGGTCTTGATGACCTTAAATAAACTTGTATCGTGTTGTGAACAAAGGGCTTGGGCTTATCTATAAGATTAATGGCTAATTTGGTTGGCAAAGACCATATGGTTGTCTATGGTTTTAATATGTAGCCTTGTTTGCTAGAATTACATAAATGGGTTCAAGCCCTTAAATGTCGAAATAAATTGTATGGATGCTAATGAATGAACTAATGGGTTAAGAGTCCAATGTTTACCAAGGTTGGTAATGAGATGATTTGTGGTTAAAGTCCCTCATCTAATGAATTGTGGTTAGTTTCCTCATCTGATGACTTGTTTTTAAAGTCCCTCTTCTAATAGGTTGGGGTTGGACTCCCTTGATTAAAGAGATATCTTTCGGTTAAAATACCTCATCTTATGAAATAGCTTGTGGTTATAGTCCCTTGCCTAATGTGTGAGCATGTAACTAGAGTTCCATGGCCAATTAAATATGTGGGTATATGATTAGAGTTCTATGCCCAATTGAGTGTGTGAGCATGTGATTAGAGTTCCATGACAAATTAAATATGCAAGCATGTGATTAGAGTTCCATGCCGAATCAAATGTGCGAGCATGTGATTAGAGTTCCATGCCTAAGTGAATGTGTAAGAATGTGATTAAAGTTCTATGCCCAATCGAATATATGAGAATATGATTGGAGTTCCATGCCTAATTGAATGTGTGAGCATGTGGTTATAGACGCATGCCTAATTGATTGTGCGTGAGGATCGAGTCCTTTGTCTAATAAACTGGTAAAATCACTTAAATTAGTTTATTTGGTTTGAGGTTCGGATCCCCTTGACTAATATAACAGAGAAGTTTAAGCTCCTAGAATTGGTAAGGTGGATGATTAAAAGGTCTTCACTCCATGTCTCTTGAGTAAATGCTTTAAGAATGATTGTTATAACTTCCTCTATAATTTGGCATGCTCTATAAACATATGTATATGCATCTTCATAAATGCTTGTCTTAATGTAATTATGATTGCATATGATGGCTTTAACTGGAATGAACAAATGCACTATTTTATCCTTATCCTTGAGCTACATCCTTATCCTTAAGTTACCTTGAAGTGGTGAACTTCAATACTTTGGAAGACATACCTTTCATCATGACTTTATCCTATTTTATGGAGTTGTATAGATTTTGTACTTGGATATTGTTGGGGGCATATCCATACATATTATCAACAACGGTTTGGCAGAGTCTTTGTGAATGACGGTGGACTTGGTATATTGACTGGACTGTTGACATTAATGAAATGTTAGATATTTTTTAAGATTTGACTATTAGCCTTATGTTTCCGCTATCTTATAATAATTTAGGATTCCCCGACCCTTTTGGTTATTAGGATAATGGTTAGGTTAGGTTATTGGGGCGACCATAGATTTATATGGGCTTGAGGTACACTACAAAATAGCTAAATTTTAGGGTATGTCAAGTTGGTATCAGAGCCTAGGTTTATGGTCAGTTGGGAATCCACAAACTCATGTCAAGTAGAGTCTCTTTTATGGGTATGTAGCACACCACGCTTATAAGAGAAGGGTAATGAGACATTTAGGAATGTTTCCCTTTATTGTGTTTCAATATCAAGTTATATAGAGACTAAGGTCTTAATTCATCTGCTTTTTGCATGCTCATCTTTCAGATCATGTATCCAAGAAGATCTGATATTCGACCAAACCTTTCTGTCCTGATTGGGAAAAATATGGACAACAGTCATCCAACATCTAGGATTAAGGCCTGATCAATGGTCTTGATATCTGACTATCCTTATGGGTTCCACCTGTTCCCACTAACCCCACTGTTGGTAGTGATGCTTCTTCTCAATTGACTAAAAATTTTAGGTTCTATCACTTCTTTGCTCTATTGGCTTAGGTTGGTGGAAAGTATTTTGAGAGGAAGTATTGTGACGGTCCTAGTTTCCATTCCACGGCTAGTGCTCCCAACCTGAACCCATTAGTAGGCAGTTATTTTTATATTGATAATGCTCGTAGGGCAAAAGGTACCCAACATCAGGTTAGTGGTACTCAATCTAAACTTACCTATCCATCTTATCAATTTTGTGGTCAATCCTACCGTGGTTGTTGTGATGAAGGAAAGAATCGGTGCTTTAAATATGGTTAATTGGGTCATATGCAATGGAAGTGTCCTATAATGGATGCCGCTTGGGCAAAAAAATATGGCCGGTTACCATTTCTCTAGCTTTTGCTTCAAGGGGTGCCACTTCTAGCTCTGACATTGTTCATAACCGCCTCAATGCTCTTACTACCCCTCGAGAGCTCGAGGTAAATTTGAATGCTAACATGGGTATGTTGAAAACTTTTCTCTCATTATGTGGATTACTTACTTGACCCAAGGTCTACTCTTTCTTATGTAACCCTACATGTTGTTGTGGATCTTGATTTAGGTTTGAAGATTCTATCTGTTACTTTTTATTTTTCAACCCTTGTAAAAGACTCTGTGGTTGTTAAAGTGGTTTATAGGGTGTGTGTGGCTTCTGTTAGTGGTAAAAAATCTTGTAGACTTGATAGAGTTAAAAATGGTTAATTTTGATGCCATTCTGGGGATGGATTGGTTGTATTCATGTTATGCTTCCTTAGATTATCGAACCCGTGGTGTCCTGTTTAAATTCTTTAATCAGTTGATTATTGTATGGGAAGGTGGTTCCTTAAACCCTAAGGGGAGGTTCATTTCTTATCTAAAAGACCAAAAGTTGATTTTAAAGAGGTGTTTGCATCATTTGGTCTGAGTTAATGATTCTAACTCGGAAGAGCCTTCTCTAGAATCCATTTTTGTAGTTAATAAGTTTCCCAAGGTATTTCTCAATGATCTTCCTAGTGTGGTAACTATGAGTTTCTTTTCATATCCTTTGGGTTGAACAATGCCCCAACGACATTCATAGACTTGATGAATAGGGTCTTCCATCCATTTGTGGACATGTTTGACATTGTCTTTATTGATGACATCTTAGTCTATTCTAAGAGTGATTTAGATCATGTTGATCACCTCTGTGCTATGTTTCAAGCTTTGAAGGATCATTGTTTGTATGCCATGTTCTCTAAGAGTGGGTTTTAGTTTAAAGTCATAGCTTTTCTTGGTCATTTTATTTTTCTCTAGTGAAGGGAACATGGTAGATCCCCAAAAGGTATGCAATTGTGTGTCTTTTGGTGCCCAGTCCTAAGGACTCCTCCCTTGGTGTGTTGTGTGGTAATGGGTTTCATTTATGATCTAGGTGTTTTCTATGAAGCACTTCATACCTATAGTGTCCTATCTCTACTAAAGGTCTTTCCTTGAGTGGCGTGAGTGGTTCTTATGCTTTAGTTCCTCTGTGACCCTTCTTATGTTGGGTACCTAAGAGGTTTCGAAAGATATGTGTATTAATTATTTTATGTTACAGTAGTGTTACGGTTTTGGCTTTCAAGCCTATTTTGGTGATTTTGGCAATAATGGTTAGTTATTGTTTTTCCATGTAGTCTACTTGTGGTGTCCATATTGTAAGGGAAAATTAGAAAAGTAGTGTTCGGGATAAATGTAAGAAATAAAGCCTGATGGCATACGTGAACTCCCCTATAGTTTTAGATAGGCTGGGACATAGAGGTAGTGTATGGCTAGACTCATATTATCATAGTGTGGTGTCTCGATAAACTTTAAAATAAATCAGACTCGCTCTTCTCTCTAGCATTGGCATGGTGCCATATGAGGCATTGTTTTGTAGGATATGTCGTCCTCCCATTTGATGGTATGGAGTTTGTAAGGGAAAGTTTCTTCACCCCTATTTAGTTCACCTAGCCTTAGAAATTGTGAGGGTAACTCGTGAGAGGTTGAGAACCACTTCAAAGTAGCCCAAAGTCCTAAACAGACGTGTGGCATTGGAGTTTATAGTTTAATGTTGGAAGTTAGGTATTCTTGAATATGTTTCCCATTGAAGGAAACAATGCAAATCAGTAGCAAGGGAAATCTTAGTCCATGTTATGTTGGTCCCTATTTTGTCTTGAAAGGGATTAAAAATGTTGCCTATGAGTGGAGTTGCCTACTTAATTGAACTTTATTTTCCTTATTTTTCCATGTCTTTATATTGCGAGGATACGTAGGTGATCCATCATTGATTGTTCCCTTGCAGGGTATTGGTATTCCGAACTCATCGGCCTATGGAGGTATCTCATTGAGAATCTTGGATCAGCGAGTTCGCTAGTTACAAATGATAGAAGTGGATTTTTTGAAGGTTCTATGGAGGAACCAACAATTTGAGGAAGCTACTTGGGAGGCAGAGAAGGTCATGAAGTCCAAGTATCCATAGTCATTTTTCCATTCTGGAAACTGTGCTTGAGATTTGTGTGTTGGTGTTCCTAACTTGGATTACATCTTCGAAAAATTATGAGTTAAAATCCCCAATGCTTAGGATTGATACATGTCTTCGTTGGACAAGGGATTAAAGTTCTCAATGCTTGAGTTGTCTTATATCCTTAACAATTGATGGGTTTACGCCTCTACGCTTTGAATTGATCTAGTGTCTTCGATATGTTATGGGTTGGAATCTCAAAGCTATTGAAATGAATAGTCAATTGGAAATGATCATGATGGATGTCTTATTCTTTTTGTATGCCTTGTGTTCTAACGTAGTTAATGGTTGTCTTGATGTATGATAATGTGTTTACTTGTGAATGTGTTTGCCTTACCCATCATTTGAGGATGAATGATCCTTAGTGGGGGAGAATAAAATGCCCAAGATCTTGTCCTTAAATTTTTTTTTGGATTTTAAGCATGTTGTCAAAGATACGGTTGGGAAGCCACTTGTACCCTTTGGATATGAGTCATATACACTCTCCCCTCCCCTCTAATATCTTGAGAAGCCTAGGAGGATAGTACACTATCCACTATATGAGTGACCCTCCCCTCAATCATACCTAGTAGAGCCATATGGTGCATGGCACTTAGTGTACATTGGATAATTTTTGGTACAAATATTGTGTATAGTTAAGGGAATGAGTTGTACCCTTTGTATATGACCCAAGGGTGTGTGTTCATATTCTTAACAGTGAAGGTGACTTAGGAGAAGCCTAGGGTACGAGTTAGGGTACCACTTTTACCCTAGCGTACGATTCGTAAGATGAGTCATCCCCATGCACAGGTTTATTTTACAGCTTTTAACTAAGGGCCTTGTGGTCATTTTGTAAACCGTAAGTCCTAATTCCCTTCACTATATAAGCGTATATGTCTTTATTAAAGACATTTTGAGTAGATCTAACATCCTAAAATCTCTCTCAAATACTTTCAAAATTTCTTGAAGCAATATTGGAGGCTAGGGTTTGGAGGGTGCTCTTCTAGAAGATAACGAGGAGTCAAGTTCTTGGGGGATAACTTGTTTAAGGCATGTAACCCTTCCCCTTGTTAAATAACTCTAAACCCATGTATTTTACACTTGGATTAGTAAGTGTACATGTTGATTTTGAAATCAAATGAAAATGGTTTTGTTGCCTAATGATGAATAATATAGTTTCTTGCCTAGACTTGTGTTTATATATGTTGTTCATGACAAATTCCATATGTAGGTTCTTGTTTTTATGTTGTTAAAGGTATGCATATAAGGTCTTTATGAAAATGTCTAAGTGAATTGTCTAGTCATATGTTGGTGATGTTTTGAATTAGGCAGATGTCCCAATAAGCACGAATGATTGATAAGAGATATTATGAAGTTATTGTGAGCCATGTATTGTATAATTGATGAACTTTTTGATATATGTCTAATAAGGAATTAAAGTTCCTAATCACGAAATTGAATTTGAATACCTTGTTGAACTAAAACATGGAGAGAATGTGTTGTAAGCTTGCTAATGAAATTTGAATAGTTGCATGGGTCTTAATTATCGTAAATTGATTTGAATGATGAATATTATTAAGGAATTTAGTCCATTGAAGTGATTAGTGGTTAAATGGTTGCGAGAAGGCCAAATGTGTATCTATGGTATTGGTCTACTGGAAATGAATAAGGTAAGATGTTGTTAATGAATATAAACGCTTGGTAAATAGATGATAAAGGTCTTATTGGCCATGCAAGGAGTAAGTGGATATCCTTGATAGTTGGTTGGTTAAATGGGACATGGTCCCTAAAACATGAACTTGAATGATGTTTGAATTAATGGTGTGTGTAAGAATAGTAATGAGGAATGATTGGTTTGTAGAGGGCTTGATGACCATAAATGAACTTGTATCTTGCTGTGAACAAAGTCCTTGGGCCTATCTATATTTTTAATGGACGATTGGTTCGGCAAAGACCATGTGGTTGTCTATGGTGTAGATAAGTAGCCTTGGTGGATAGAATTACTCGAACGGGATAAAGCCCTTAAATGTCGAAATGGATTGTATAGATATTAATGCATAAACAATAGGTTAAGATTTCAAATGTTTGCTAAGGATGGTAATAAGTGAACTTGTGGTTAAAGTCCCTCATCTAATGGCTTGTGGTTGGAGTCCCTTGCTTAAAAAGATCACTTGAGGTTAAATTACCCCATCTTACGAAACAACTTGTTGTTATAGTCCCTTGCGTAATGTATGAGCATGTGATTAGAGTTTCATGACTATTTGAATGTGTGAGCATGTGATTAGAGATCTATGCCTAATTGAATGTGTGAGCATGTGATTAGAGTTCCATGCCTAATCAAATATGGGGACATGTGATTAGAGTTCCATGACCAATTAAATATGCGAGCATGTGATTAGAGTTCCATGACCAATTGAATATGTGAGTATGTGATTATTGTTCAATGCCCTATTACATGTGTGAGCATGTGATTGGGGTTCCATGCCTAATTGAATATATGATCATATGATTATAGACCCATGCCTAGTTGATTGTGTATGTGGATCAAGTCCCTTGACTAATGAATTAGTTAAATCGGTTAAATTGGTTGAGTTAATTAAGGTTCATATCCCCCTTACTAATGTAACAAAGAAGTTTAAACTACTAGAATTGGTAAGGTGAAAGGTTGAAATTTCTTCATTCCATGTCTCATGAATGAATGCTTTAAGACTGATTGTTATGACTTCCTCCATAACATGCTCTATAAATATTTGAATATGCATCTTCATATATGCTTATCCTAATGTAAATATGATTTCTTATGATGGCTTGACTTGGATTGAATAAATGAACTATTTTATCCTTATCTTTGGGTTACATGCTAGTGCACTAACCACTAACCATCTATGGATGCTATGTCCCCACACGACATAGGGGCTGGAGCATCTTCTTCTTCTTCTTCTTCTTCTTCTTCTATGCAACCATCAGATGTTCAAGCTGTTCTAGCATTGACCTTGAAGTGGTGAGCTTCCATACTTCAAAAGACATACCGTCCATTGTCAGTTTATCCTTTGTCATAGACTTGGATAGATTTGGTACTAGTCTATTATCGGGTGCATGTCCTGTTATATTCTTAACTCCGATTTGGTACTGGCTTTGTGGATTAATATGGAATTGGGTACATTGACTAGACTATTGACATTAATTAAATGTTAGAAATTTTTTAAGTTTTGACTATTTGACTTATGTTTCTGTTATCTTATAATAAGGTTGAGATTCCCCGACCCTTGTGGTTCTTGTGATGATAATTAGGTTGGGTTATCAGGTCGAACTCTGATTTATGTAGGCTTGAGGTACCCTATGACATGTCCTAATTTCAGGGTGTGTCAGTTTATTGATGACATCCTAGTGTATTCTAAGATTTAGGTGGATCATGCTAATCACCGCCGTGTGGTATTGAAAACCTTGAAAGACTAGCAGTTGTATGCCAAATTCTTGAAGTATTAGTTTTAGTTGAACTCTATTACTTTTCTTGGTCATATTATTTGTAGTAAGGGGATCATGATGGATCTGCAAAAGGTGGTTGTGGTTAATAGGTGGTCTAGACCCACAACTCCAACTGATATTAAGAGCTTCTGAGGTTTGGTCGGGTATTATAGGTGGTTCATGGAAGGTTTCTCAATGATAGTTTCACCATTGACTAAGTTGACTCAGAAGAAGGCAAAGATTTCTTGGTTGGATGCTTGTGAGGGATGTTTTGAGAAGCTGAAAGATAAGCTAACTTTAGCTCGAGTTTTGACAATAACTATACGTAATGAGGGGTTTGTGGTTTATTATGATGTGTCCAAGGTGGGACTTCATTGCGTTTTGATATAGCATGGAAAGATGATAGCCTATGCTTTTAGGAAGTTGAAGGTGCATGAGAGAAATTATCCTACTCATGATTTGGAGCTTTTGATGGTGTTTTTCACTTTGAAAATTTGGTGGCATTATCTATATGGAGTGCACGTGGACATCTTTTCTAATCATATGAGTCTACATTATGTGTTTACTTAGAAGGAACCAAATCTCTGGTAGAAGAGATAGTTAGAGCTTCTCAAGGACTATGAGATGAGTCTTCACTACCACTTAGGTAAAGCTAACGTGGTTGTTGATACTCTTAGCAGGTTCTCCATGGCGGGTTTAGCTCATGTGTATAAGGAGAAATGGAAATTAGTGAAGGATATTCATTGCTTTTCTAATCTTGGAGTTTTTCTCTTGGACCCCAATGATGGTGTTGTGATGTTATAGGAATTGGCTCAGTCATCTCTTAGTGCAAATATCAAGGAGAGAAAAATGCTAGATCCTATCTTGATGAAAATCAAGAGTGATATTAGAAGGCAAACAATGATGGTGTTAGAGATCAGTGTTGATGGTACCTTGAGGTACCAAGGGCAGTTATATGTTCCTGACGTCGATGGTTTGTGACATAGGGTTTTGGTTAAGGAATATGAATTGAGGTAAATTGTTTATCCCGATTTGACTAAAATGTTTCATGATCTCAAGGAGATGTATTGGTAGAATGACATGAAAAAGGAATGTGGCTAATTTTGTGGCCAAATGCATGGTGTGCAAACAAGTCAAAGTGAAGCACATGAGGCATCGAGGGTTGTATTTGGAAATTAAATTGCTAGAATGGAAATAGGATGTAATTAATATGGATTTTATTTCCGGTCTTTCTCGGTCTTTAAATTAATTTGATTTGATTTGGGTTATCTTGGATAATATGAAAAAGTCCACTCACATCTTACTGGTGTAGAATAACTTTTAAGCTAAGGATTATGCCCGGTTGTAACTTCATGAGATTCTAAAGATGCATGGGGCACCTTTTTATTATTATTTTTGAATGTGCTACGTATTTTTCATATAACTTCTAGCAGTCTTTTAAGAAGAGGTTGGGTACCAGGGTCAGTCTGGACACTGCTTTTCATCTACAGACGGATGGGCAAGAAGAGAAGATTATTCAAACATTGGAAATTAGGCTTTACATATGTGTGATTGATTATGGTAGAAACTGGGTAGAGCATCAACCTTGGGTAGAGTTTTCTTCCACAACAACTATCATTCTAGCATTGGGATGACCTCTTTTGAGGCATTGTGTAGTAAGAGGTGTAGATCTCCGATTGGGTGGTTTAAGTTTGGTGAGTTGGATATGTTTGGTCTGAATCTAGTTTATCAGGCTATAGAAAAGGTGAAGGTGATTCGGTATAGGCTTAAGGCTGCCCCAAGTCTCCAAAAGTCCTATGTAGATATAAGGCACAGAGACTTGGAGTTTGAGGTTAGGAATAACGTGTTCAAAAAGGTATCTCCCATGAAGGGAGTGATGAAGTTTGGTAAAAAAGGCAAGCTTTGTCCCCGATATGTTGGTCCTTATTTGGTTTTGTGGAGGGTTAGAAACCTGGCTCATGAATTAGAGTTGCCTTATAGTTTCAGCTCTATTCATCCGGTATTTCATATCTCTATGTTGAATAAGTGTCTTATTGATCCTTCTTCGGTGGTTCCTTTGGAATGATTGGATATCTCGGATTCTCTGTCTTATGAAGTGGTCCAGATTGAGATATTAGATCGGCAGGTTTGTCAGTTACGGACAAAGTATGTATCCTCATTTAAGGTTCTATGGCGGAACCATAAGGTGGAAGAGCCTACTTGCGAAGCAAAATCCTGTATGAAGTCCAAATATTTGCATTTATTTTTTGCTCTGGATATTCATACGAAAGGTATGTGTTCTTTATTCACATCTTTATTTTCTAACTTAGTTAAGGGTTAGAATAGATCCTTGCATTTTTTTCCAACTTGGTTAAAGTTTGGAGTGATATTTGATAATGCAAAAGAATCATGATTGTGTTTGACCTACTTTATCCTTTATTCAGGGATGAATGATCCTACTGGGGGAGACTTAAACACCCTAGGTTTTGGAACCTTAGAAAATTTCCTGGATTTCTGTTATCTGCTTAAGATACGACTAGGGGGTACAGGTCGTATGCTAGGGTACAGTTGGTAAGGTTGGGTCGTACACTAACCAGTGTTGGTTGGTGGGTTTGATTGGTTTCTAGAATGGGTACAACTTGTGCTGTACAAGTCGTATGATGCTTGATGGGTCCTATGGTTGGGATTTCCTTCACTTAATCTAAGACTTAGTAAACTAACATGGATCTGAGTACAAGTGGCTCACCATGGGTCATAAGATAGGGTACGAGTCATATTGTCTTTCTTATATGTTGGACAGTGTCAACTCGTTTTGGTTCTATTATCGTACGGGTTAAGGGTACTAGACGTATCCTTGGATACAGTTTGAATTGAATGGTCATATGTTGATTAGGGTAGCGTTCGAAGTGAGGTCTAGGGTACGAGTGACGGGTACCACTCGTATGTAAGGGTACGACTAGTTTGGTGGAGTTTTACCCATCTGTGGGGATTTTATGCAGTTATGTTGGGTGTAATCTTGACATTTCACCCCTTAGCCGATTATGTCCCCAAAACTTATAACTCTATTGAGACATCATTTACCCTATTATTTTAATCTTAAACACTTAGAAACTCTCTCTAAATTTCTCTACGGCTCTTGGGTTAAAAAAGGCTATGGTTTTATCTAAAAGAGTAATTTGGATCTTGTTTCGGTGATTTTTCTCCATCATCTTCATAAACTAAGGCATGTACTCCGTGCAGATTGTTAGTTCCAACTAATGGCATGTTTTATACTATGATTTCATGGCATGATTATTGTATGGCTTTGGGGTTTTCAAATATATGTTGGTGTTTTGGTATTAAATTCTTGGTTATGGTTTTCCCATATTTTAATTATGTATTTGCATGTTTTAATGGTGGTTTTGATAATTGGTTGCATGGGAATAGTTAATTGGTAATTGTAATTGGTTTTGGAAACACTATGCCCCCAACATGTTTGATAAAATGCCTATAACAATGTTTTTTCTATATTATTGGATTTTTAATGGAACTATTCCATGGTATGGTTTGATAATGGAACCATAAATGGAATTAATGGTTTAAATGGTTTGGAATGGTTAAATGGTAAGGTATAGTGGTTATGGTTATGGTTAATTAAATATCTTTATGGGTTACAAGGGAATCCCCTGTAATACAACATATTTTAATAGCTTAATTTAAGTCTTAGTACATGATTAATCCCATATAATTTTTTTGAAATGCTCAGTATTTTCTAGTTTAGAGCTAACCAATGCGTAGGAAATCAGTCAACTTTCCAACGATATAAAATTCGGCCAAATTCGATACCTAGGTGAAGAGTTAGAGCCATTTTTGTGAAACAGTGTACCACCTGGTACTTTAGCTCATCGTAGAGGCAGTCCAAATGGTAATTGCCATTTTATAGTGAGCCAACATTATACCACTACGTCGAACAACCATCAAATTTCCCAATTGTCACTTTTCTAGTGTTGCTCCACGATAAGGGCTCATCGCGCCAAGGCCTCATTTTCCATCCAGTGAGGCACCGTGATGGCGTCGCATCGTGCCATCAGCCCAGTTCCCAGTTGTCTACTTTCAAGTGAGCCATCGAGATTGTACCGCATCTCCCCGGGGTGAAAACTTGAGATTTCCAGTTTTCGTTATTTAATTTCAGGGGCTATTTGGTCAATTCACCAAAACTCTAATCAGCCTAAACACGGGATTCATACCCTAAATAACCAACTACCTTATTATTTCCTGACTTTCTCTCAAGAATAAAACATTCTCTCTCAATAGGGAAAAACCCTAGTTCAAGAAATCAAGAACATACTCAAGAAATCCCCCAAGAACCTTCAAGATAAAAATACCCAGGTATGTTAGGAGTCCATCTATGGGTTCCTTTCACCCATAGAGTGCAAGAATCCCTTTTAAGCATCCAAGATCTTATATTTATGATTTTTCATGTTTGAATTAGATTGAATTCATGCTCGTGATATTAGTTGGGTTTCTATTCATTATTTAAGTGCAAATTTAATGAAATTGAATAGTATATGTGATGAATATGTGATTAGCTTGATAAACCCTTGCATTTACAAAGTGATTAATGTATCTATGATGTTAATTTGGTATTTTCAATCCATGATTATGATAATATTCATAAAATAGAATAGTATTTAAGGGGAATTATATGAATAGCATGTTAAACTCATGAAATTGCAAGTTGGACATCATAGTTGCCATGCTTATATATTATCTATGAATATGTGCGTTAGGTCATGCTCCCCAAGTGATTGATAGAATGTTAATGTGAATTAAATGATGAAATCATGACATGCTAGTATATGTACAAGCTTATGCCCTACAAGTGTTTGATAAAATGCCTATGTTAATGAAATAGTGACATTAAACCATGATAGCATGTATTTCTCATTCATGTAGAAGTTAATGCATTGCAAGTGTTTGATGAAACGTCTCTACGAATGAATTATGGACACAGTGAACATTGTTATGTTATTCAAAATTTTTCTAATCTTTAATTTTTATGTTATCGAGTCCTGGGGGTATTTAATACCCAACAATTTAGTTGTTACCTAGATCCAGTGTCAGTTACAGAATAGTATCAGTCATGTCACGACCATTAGTACTCTCAGTCAGCTATAGAACTCATGAAAACTCAGTAAAATCAGTATTAGTCAAGTCCAATTCAGTATAATCAGTTCAGTCTCTTTCAGTTGGGAGTAGGATTCAACATCGAGTGAACCCAGGGATGGGGGCACTCTTGTTAGTGTAGGGTTTGACCTATAGTAGCAATCTCTACGTTATAGAACTACATAGCTAGCGTAGGTTGAGATGACTTCATGCTAGATAAGGGTTGACACATCTGTCATGAGTTTTCCTGTTAGTGAGGGTTGACAAAATATCTTCCTGTTAGTACCTGTGGCACGGTATTAGAATCGTTCCAACTGGGATTACAGGTTAGACCTCAATTAGTTTAGAGAGGGTGTTGTCGGTTAGACGATTACATCCTACAGTTTCAATTTCAGTCTCAGTTTAGAATTTAGTTATTAGTTACTTAGTTATCAGAACTTAGTACTCGGCTTCAGAAAAGCTCAGGTGCAATATATATCTATGTATGTCCACAGTATTGTATACTTAGTGTTTTCAGTAGTATCAGTTAATCATGTACTCTCATGTTCAGTTTCTCTATATCATCCAGTTAGTTATTGTTCATACCTATGAACCCCTGTATTCAGCTTTACCTCATCTAGCATACCAATACATTCCATGTACTGATGCATACCCTTTGTTTGTGCTATGATATCTCATATCATAGGTTCTGATGCTCACGTTCCTTACCATGCATAGACAGAGCTAGATTCAGCCAACAGTAGATTTAACAGTGAGTCCTCATCAGTCAAGGATATTATTTTATTTCATTTTATCAGTAGGCCCAGTATTTCAGTAAATGGAGTTAGTTGGGTGATTGTCCCATCAGTTTCACTTTTAGATAGTTTAGTTAGATGTTTTTTAGGCTAGATTAGTTTTCATACAGTATTCAGTTTTATAGATTAATATTACAATTTGATATTTTTAGCAGTATTTCAAATATTTGAACCTTATGGAATTTTAGTCTAATTCTTTATTTATTTCAGTATTATTATTTATTCCTCACAGCAGACATCAAACATGGGTTAGGTTGTGGTCCTTCGGGGTTGTAAGCACCGTGTAGCATCCAGGGTATAGACTCAGGGCATTACAAACTTGGTATCAGAGCCTAAGGTTCAACAGTGTCCTAGAAAGTCTGAAAGCCGCATTTAGTAGAGTCTTGTGCATGGGTATGTAACGCGCCATCCTTATGGACATGAGGCTATGAGATGTTTTAGGAAAATTTTTCCTTCTTTCATTATTCATGTCGTGCAAGTGAGCATGAGCTCAACTTAATATCTCAGTATAATCCTTTTCTTACTTCCGTTTAAAGAACATACCTCCTAAAAAGACTAACAGAAGAAGGACTGAAAACCAGTCAGCTCATCCACCCGTTCAGGTAGATCCCCCGTATGAGCATGTCTCCCACGTTGAATTTAGAGCTGCTTTTGATACATTAGCTAAATCAGTAGTTGCTTAGAACAATTTGATGACTATTGTCCTATGTAGTCTTTTGACTTGCACTCAGCAGAGTAAGGGAGGGAAGTGTATGAAGAATAAGAGGCACAAAACAACTAATTTTAAGCTAAGATCAGCGGGTAGTAACTGTTCCTAGTTCTATCAGAGATTCTCAGAACCAGATCCGATTTTAGTCCGGGTGCCAGTACCCAAGTCTAAGAATGTCAGTCAAGATGAAGCACCAGTCTCTAAGTCACCAGGTTGTGG
This sequence comes from Capsicum annuum, assembly GCF_002878395.1. NCBI lineage: Eukaryota > Viridiplantae > Streptophyta > Magnoliopsida > Solanales > Solanaceae > Capsicum > Capsicum annuum. Next base: position 163,172,140 of record NC_061119.1, read on the forward strand.
GAAGGGTGTTCGTATTAATCTTGTAATACCCCATACTTATACCTAGCTTGAAATTATTCCAAGAACTTTAGAAACTTACCTTGAAAGATGAATCCATTTTTGTACACATGTAATTTTTAAGATTTTCACTTTTTTTTGAGTTAGAAATTAAATTATCTTTCCAACGGAACCAATTTCGTCAAAATTCGATATCAGGGTAGAAAGTTATGGCTGAAATACAGAAAGCAGTCAAAACTGCCTAGGTGCGACGGTAAAGGACGATGGACCATCGAGCTAGCGACGAACCGTCGCCCAAACCATCGTAGTGGAGGAAGTGAAACCACATTTTTCCTAAGGGCGATGGCTAAAGCCGACGAACCATCAGCCGAGCCATCGTAAGAGAGGTAGTGAACCCCTATTCTGCCCAGGTGCGACGGTCAGGACCGACGAACCGTCGACCCAGCGATGGACCATCGCACCCATCGTCGCATATTTCGTTCAGCTGTTTTAAGTCATTTTTAAAAGGGCTTTTTGATCTTTTACCTCCCCTTTTTATACCTAATTATATTAGACCAAGGCTCATAAGTTCATTATCCATCTACAGCATCAAACTAGGGTTTCCTCTCAAAGATAATCCCCAAGAACAAGATCTAAATCCTTCTTCAAGAAACTAAGAGATTCCAAGTTCTTCAAGTCCAATAACTTCAAGAAACTCAATTAAGGTATGTCATGTGTTGATTCATGTGTCCCTTTCACCCATGAAACTCAAGAATCTCTTTTTAAAATCAAAGATTTGTGTATTTATGAATGTTCATGATTTAAATTAAATTAAAATTCATGTTCATGATATTGTGGGGTTTTGGTTCATGCTTTAAATTTCATATTCCAATGATTGACCCTAGTATATGATCATTTGAATAATAATCATGATAAACCCTTCAAACTTACAAATTTATTTATGCAACAATGATAATTAGATGCATTGATGATGGTATAACCAAAGTATGCTCCCCATGTGTTTAATTAAATGCCTATGTGAAGGAAAAGTGTCATACTAGTGTGATTATATGAAATCCCCATTCATGTACAAGTTAATGCAAGTCAAATGTTTGATGAAATAACTTAGTCAGTGAACTATGCATACATATATAGCCTTTGTGGTTCTTTAGAACTTGTACTTTATGAAATCTCTAACTTATTATATTATGGATTGTTGATGTTGGTCATGTATTCAAGAAATTCCTGCATTTTCATTGAGTTGTGGGGGTACTTTTACCTAAGAAATATAGTTGTGTGACTAGAGCCGGTGTCATGTTTTCACGATATCCTCAGTCAAGCCATGATTCATAGAACTCAGTCAGTCATGTGACTCAGGAAATCTCAGTAATTCAGTAATCTTAGAAATCTTAGACAATTATCAAATCTTAGTAGCATTCCATCAGTCCACAAAAATTCAGTTAATTTAGTCTAGTCAGTTTAGTTAATCCTGTTCAGTGTCTATTCAGATGAGAGTAGAAATTAGCATCCTGTGAACCCAAGGATGGGAGCCCACCTGTTATATGAGGGTGTGATTCTTAGAAGCAATCCTCGTGTTCCAGAGCTACATAGCCAGCGTAGGTTGAGACATCATAGCCTGTTATATAAGGGTAGATGAGGTGGCTTAACCTGTTATATGAGGGTTTCCACCATTGTCACTAGAGTTACCTATTATATGAGTGTTACTCATAGATTGTTCTTACCAGTGGCGCGGTATTGACACCATTCAAATTAGGCTTACAGATTGGACCCAAACTCAGCTATATTATGTTATTTGGGGCATGTAGATTAGATGACTACTTCCCACAGTTTGTGTTACAGATTAGGACTGTCAGATACAATCATTTAGTCTTACTAATAGAACTCAGATAGTTCTACAGGATTCATAACAGTCAGATATAGTCAACTCAAAACACTATGGAACTCAACTAGTTCCATTAGAACCTACTCTATCAGATACAATCACTCAGTGTTAGTTATTTTAGTTATACAGTTATTCGTATCTTATGTTATCAGTACTTAGATTCAGTAATCAAGTTATCATGATCTCAGTAATAGTTATTATGTATTCATGCATTTATTCTCACGTTCATGTTATTCAGTCAGTTAGTATAGTTCATGCATGTGAACCCTTTGCAACCTTCCTACCTTACATGCATACTAGAACATTCAATCGTACTGACACATTTGCGCTATAGTATTTTATACCATAGGTTCAGAAGTATGAGCACTAGAGCATTATTAGTATTCCAGTCTCAACAGTCAGAGTTAGCAGTAAGTCCTCATCCTTCGAGGACATGACCATTACTTTACTATCTCATTAATTAATTTATTTCAGTAGTTGGAGTTAGTTGGGGACTGTCCCATCAACTCCGTATTCAGAAAATTCAGGAAGTTAGAGGCTTTCCAGACTATCATGTTCAGATAGTTATTTTAGTTGTTTTGGGTATTTCATACCCCACCCAGATGTTATATTTTTATCAGATATTATGTCTCAAATTTAAACCTTACGGCCTCATAGCCTTTTTTTCTGCATTTATACAGTATATTATGCAGTGTTATGGTACAGATATCAGTCATGGATTAGCTTTTTTGGTACTTCGAGGTCATGAGCACCATGTAGCATTTTGGGTACCAGATTTGGGGTGTTACAAATCTGCTTTGCAGAGAATTCGGTAAGAACCATAAGGGAGTGTATAGAGATGGCAGAGATACTTATTGTGGGTGTGGCAAGCCAGGCCATAAAATTAGAGATTTTCCTCAATTAGGATCTCAAGGTCAGTATAACCATCTTTCAGCTCAGTCCCATCGCCCGAGCCAGCAGGGTCCCATTTTTAGCACCATTAGTGGTCAACACCAAAATAGATTTTATGCACTCCAGTCTCGCCATGATCAAGAAAGTTCTCCTGATATAGTTACGGGTATGTTATGAGTCTTTTATGTTTATGTTTACTCCTTGTAAGATTATGATGCTTTACTTTTTTTATAACCCTTATATAGCCATCAACTTTAGTGTCGGACCAAAAATATTTGTAGAGCCCTACTTAGTGTCTACCCCAGACTTTAGAGTAAAAGGGTAACAGTTTAGATTAGAGTTGTTGATTAAGTGGTTCGCAGCTTTAGAATGGTGGCTTTAAGCTAAGGAGGAGATGTTAGAACAAGTAACCATGTCAGGCTTTCATATTCTAGTAGCAATGTGAGTAATGTCAATACTTATGCCTTATATGTTAGCTCTATGCTCCTAGATCATATTCAGGCATGTTATCAAAAATCAGGTACGCTTACAGTTACTAGTATAAGGAGTTCTAGTTCACTCAGTATAATGAATCATATTCCATGCACACAAAAACCCCAACTCAGGTCATGCAACTCATGACTCAAGTACTCATACCTCACAGTATGCTCTGTTCCTAGTGATCAGTTAATTTTAAACTATGTTATGTATATCTTTAGTTTAGACCTCTTGGTAAATTCGTGATGTAAATATTCTATCCCTCAAACCTCAGTAGTTAGTATTATCAGTGCCCATATTACAGAAATTTTTGTCCATGTTTTGGTTTCTTATTAAGATGTCTTATTCAGACCATGCTAAGATTTCCTTGCTCCCTAAAGTCAGTAGAACTTTATAGAAAGAGTGTCAAGAAATGCTTCAGATGGGTATAAGTTTTTAGTGTGAGTTATTCCATAAAGCCAACAATTCAGTTTAGCAGTCAGGCTGACAAGTTCGTACGATTTCCCCATCTTTTCACTAAGTCGTACTATCCAAAGTTTCATGAAAATGACTGCTCCAAGATAGAGCATCCTAGTAGTTATGAGCTCAGCCTAGTTCATGTATCATGCCTTAGTTTCATATCACAAATATTCAGTCACGATTCAGTATATAGGTGCCTCGTGCATCATCCCAGCTTTTCCTTAGTATATCATCCAAGTTTGCATTCTTCAAGAGACATAATGCCCCAAGAGGGAGATTCACTATAATCCCTGATATTTCATGTCCTAAACCTTCCAGTTTCTCTTCACGTAATGAATCCAGTTTGAAGTAGTGGGTACTCATAAGTTGACCCTCAAGTTCCAATCTCAGTCGTATGACATGTATCAAAGAAATCAATTCAGTTTAAGATATTTAGTTCATATGTATCATGATTCAGAATCAGTCATGTTCTCATGTTCCCGTTCATGCATGTTCAGTATGAAAACTCATCTTATCAGTAGCTTCAGTCATGTATTCCATGCATCAGATATGCATGTTCAGTAGGAGAACTCAGCTTGTCAGTAATTTCAGTCATGTAGTCATGCTTCAATCGTGCATGTTCAATGTGTAAACCCAGTCTATTAGTGTTTCTCAGCTTAACCAGTCTCATTCTAGGATGAATGTTCCAAAGGAAGAGATATTGTAATATCCTATATTTCCCTAGCTTAATTTAAGTCTTATTATCTGAGTAATCCTATTTAAAATTTTGGAAATACTCAGTATTTTCTAGTTTAGAACCAATGCGTAGGAAATTCAATCAGCTTTCCAATGATATAAAATTCACCCAAATATAAAACCCAGGTGAAGATTTTGAGACATTTTGTGAAACAGTGTACCACCTGGTACTTCAGCGCGTTGCGGAGGTAGTCCAAATGGTAAGTGTCATTTTCCAGTGAGCCAACATGTTACCACCGCATTGCGCCACCAGCTAATCTCCTAATTGTCACTTTTCCAGTATTGCATCATGATAATGGCGCATCGCGCCAAGGCTAATTTTGTCATCCAGTATGGAATCACGATGGTTCCACATCGTGCCATTAGCCTAATTCCCTATTGTCCACTTTCCAGTGAACAGACATAATTGTACCGCATCTCACTGGGGTGATAAATTAGGCTATCTAGCTCCTGTTATTTAATTTCAGAGGATGTTTGGTCAATTCTCCAAACCCTTAATCAGCCTAAACACGAGTTTCATACACTAAATAACCAAATATCTCATTATTTCCTCACATTCTATCAAGAATAAAACATTCTCTTTCAAGAGGCAAAAATCCTAGTTCAATAAATCAACAACATACTCAAGAAATCCTCTAAGAACCTTCAAGATTAAAATACCCAGGTATGTTAGGCGTTCATCTATGGGTTCCATTCACCTATAGAGTCCAAGATTCCCTTTTTAAACATACAAGATCTCATATTTATGATTTCCATATTTGAATTAAATTGAATTCATGCTTATGATATTAGTTGGGTTTGAATCCATGATTTAAGTGAAAGTTTCATGAAATTGAATAGTATATGAGATGAATATATGATTATCTTGATAAACCCTTGTATTTACAAAGTGATTAATATGTTTGTGATGTTAATTTGGTATTTTCAATCCATGATTATGATAAGATTCATGAAAATAGAATAGTATTTAGGGGGAATTATATTAATACCATGTTAAACCCCTGAAATTGCAAGTTGGGCATTATAGTTTCCATGTTTATATATTATCTATGAATATGTGCATTAGGTCGTGCTCCCTAATTGATTGATAGAATATTCATGTGAATTAAATGATAAAATCATGACATGCTAGTATATGTACAAGCTTATCCCCTAGAAGTGTTTGATAAAATGCCTATGTGAATGAAATAGTGGAATTAAACCATGATATCACATATTTTGCATTCATGTACAAGTTAATGGATTACAAGTGCTTGATGAAATGTCTCCCTGAATTAATTATGAACAAGTGAACATTGTTATGTTATTCAAGATTTTGCTAAGCTTTACTTTTCATGCTATCGAGTCATGGGGGTATTTAATACCCTACAATTTAGCTGTTTACCTTGAGTCAGTATCAGTTACAGAATAGTATCAGTCATGTCACGACCAGTAGTACTCTCAGTCATTTACAGAACTTAGGAAAACTCAGTAAAATCAATAACAGTCAAGTTAAGTTTAGTATAATCAGTTCAGTGTCTTTCAGTTAGGAGTAGAATTCAGCACCGAGAAAACCTAGGAATGGGGGCATTCCTATTAATGTAGGGTTTGACCCTTAGTAGTAATCACTGAGTTATAGAACTACATAGCCAGCGTAGGTTGAGATGACTTCCTTCTAGATAAGGGTTGACACATCTCTCATGATTTTTTCTATTAGTGGGGTCGATAAAATGTCTTCCTGTTAGTTAGGGATAACTCAGAGCTAGTGCTAGTACCGGTGGCATGGTATTTTCATCCTTCCAACTAGGGTTAAAGGTTGGACCCCAATCAGTTAAGAGAGGGTATGTCAGTTAGATTATTACCTCCTGTCATTTCAGTTTTAGTCTTAGTTTAGAATTCAGTTATTAGTAACTTCAAATATTAGTTACTCAGTTATCAGAACTCAGTACTCGGCTTCAGAAAAGCTCTAGTGTAATATATATCTATGTATATCCACAATATTGTATACTCAGTGTTTTCAGCAGTATCAATAATCCACGTACTCTCATGTTAAGTTTCTCTATATTATTCAGTCAGTTATTCTCCATGCATATGAACCCTTGCATTCAACCTTACCTCATCTAGCATGACAGTACATTCCATGTACTAACAAATACCCTTTATTTGCACTATGATGTGTTATATCATAGGTTTAGATGCTCAGGTTCCTGACCCTGCATAGACATATCCAGATTCAGCCAACAGTAGATTTAATAGTGAGTCATCATCATTCAAGGATATTCTTTTATTTTATTTTTCAGTAGACCCAGTATTTCAGTAAATAGAGTTAGTTGGGGCATTATCCCACCAGCTCCACTTTCAAACAGTTCAGTTAGAGGCTTTTCAAACTAGATTAGTTTTTAGATAATATTTAGTTTTATAGATTATTATTACAGTTTGATATTTTTAGCAGTATTTTTGATGTTTGAACCTGATGGTATTTCAGTCTAATTCTACATTGAGCAGATGTCAAACATGGGTTAGATTGTGGTCCTTTGGGGTTGTAAGCATCATGTAGCATTTGGGGTACAAACTCAGGGCATTATATCCCCCAAGCAAACATGTTAATGAACAACTTGTGGCGTACACAGGATTCTCTTAAGAAAACACAATAATAGAACACTTATGGGATACACGGGATTGCCCTAAGTTAATTTGATAATGTAAATTATGGCTACATGGGAATCCTTTTACATAAAAAGGTTGGCTAAGGACATTGCTTATAAGATATAGTTGTTATGAGGATACCACTACTTATATCCTTGGTTAATAATAATAGAATAATGGTTTGGTTTGATGGTGATGGATTTTATTTGGCAATAATGTCAATGTGTTATGGCTAACCATGAAGGTGCGAGTTAAATGGATGAAAAATGGAAACTCATGTTTTTCAACATGAGGGTTGGTCATAGCGACTATATATGATACTATGAGGTACATGGGAATCCTCTAAGTACACTGTACATATGTATCATGGATAACGAAGGGTACTTGGGAATCCCTTAATTTTATGGTATCTTCGGTTTATGTGGATATGTGTATCGAGGCCCGTTCAGGGGATTACACTGGACCCATAAAGCTCGTGGGTGGTTCTAGGACGTTTAAGCTACACATGCCAGGTTAATGGTTTTTAAGAAATGCTAAAACCAGTCCGCTTTCCCAGCATGGTCTTATGTATATATATTTGTATGTGCATGGTTGGTTTACTTGGTTTTTACTGGATTTTATTAGTTGATCCTTATCCTGAGTTCATGCTAGTGTTCACCCGCTAACCCATATTCGAGCAGTTGTATCGCCATGTGATGTAGGAACTGACCATTTTACTCTTCCTGCATAGTGATTAGATATCGGGATCAATTTAGTTGGATTAAATTCGTGATCTTCCATATTCCAGAAGGCTCCATTTCATATCATAGACATCTTTGCATACTTTGGCTATTTTATGGATATTGGTTTTGTCTATGGTTGGGGGCATGTCCTAACCAGATATTATTTTTTTTATTATAGGCTTATGTGACTACTAGGGGTTGGAATTGGCTAGATCGGTATTTTTTTCAGCCTTAGTATTGGCATTAGTATTGGGGATGATACCATTTTAATTTATGATTGTTCCATCCTCTTTTATTTTGGATTATATATTCATATTTAAATTCATTTAGCACATGGTTTGGTTTGGCAATGGTTATTAGTTGGATAATGGATGTCGGACTTGTTTGGGTTGGTCACGATTGTAGACCTGTCCTAGAATCTTTGGTTATGCTTTCATGTTATCCTGTTATATGTTCAAAATTTATCCAACGTAGGGTACGTGCTTGGATACTTAGGTTGGGTAACAGGGGTGGTCCCCGATCCTGCATGGAGTTAGTTATTCACTAAGTTTAGTAAGTGAGAATTCTAGTTAAGATCAATAGCTTTCCTTGGTCACATCATTTCTGGTGATGGCATTTGAGTTGACCCTCAAAAGATAGAGGCAGTAAAAAACTTGTCTGACCCATCTCTCTATCAGATATCAGGAGTTTCATGGGTTAGTTACTATTGATAGTTTATTGAAGGTTTTTCTTTTAATTATTCTCTAATGTCTCGACTAACCCAAAAGAAAGTTAAATTTCATTAGTCTGAATCTTGCGAGAAGAGTTTTCACAAGTTAAAGACTCGACTACTTCTGCTCTAGTCTTGACTTTACCAGTTGGAACAGATGGATTTGTAGTTTATTGTGATGCTTATAGAGTTGTTATTGGTTATGTATTAATGTAGCGAGGTAAGGTCATATCCTATGCCTCAATATATCTTATACACCATGAGAAGAATTACCCGACCCATGACCTTGAGTTAGCAACAGTTGTCTTTTCCTTAAAAATTTTGAGACATTACCTTTACGGGGTTCATGTTGATGTGTTTACGAATCATAAGAGTTTATAGTATGTATTCACATAAAAATACCATAATCTTCATCATAGAAGGTGATTGGAATTATTGAAAGACTATGATATAAGTGTGATGTTTCACTCAAGTAAGGCTAATGTAGTGGCTGATGCCCTTAGTAGGTTGTCTATGGTAAGTGTTGCTCATGTTGAGGATTATAAGAAGGAGTTAGTCCCTGAGGTTCATAAACTTTCTAGGTTAGGTTTTCGGTTAGTTGATTCACATAAAGGTATTATATAGGTTTAGAGTGCTTCCAAATATTCATTGGTGGCCGAAGGGAAAGAAAAACAAGACAGGGATCCTATTTTGGTCAAGTTGAAGGAGGCAGTTTAGGTTAAAAAAGTGGAGGTTTTCTCCCAAGCGGGAGATTGTATGCATCATTGTAAAGGTAGGTTATTTGTTCTGTGTGTTGATGGTTTGAGACAAAGAATATTAGCTGAAGCATAGGTGCCGAATATTCTATTCACAGAGAGCCACTATGATGTACCGTGATTTACGGGAAATTTACTGGTTGAGTGGTATGAAGAAAGATATTGTAAAATTTATAGCTAACTATTCGAATTGTTAGCAGGTTAAGGATGAGAACTAGAGAACTTCTGGTACTCTAGTAGTTCAGCATCCCCACTTGGAAGTGGGAAGTGGTGAACATGGATTTTGTGACAGGGTTACCACGTACTTGTCATCAACATGATCCAATTTGGGTCAATGTAGATAGGATGACCAAGTCATCCCATTTCATACCAGTTCATGCTTTATACTCAGCTAAGGACTATGATAAACTCTATCTCAAAGAGTTGGTAAAGTTTCATGGGGTTCCATTAATAATCATTTCAGATAGAGGTACAAAATTTACCTCTCACTTTTGGAAGGAACTTTAGAAGGGTATTGGTACCCAAGTTAATCTCATTATAGCTTTTTATCCTCAGACAGATGGTCAGGAAGAATGGAACATTAAGAATTTAGAAGACAGGCTGAGGGCTTGTGTCATCGTCGTTAAGGATAGTTGGGATGACCATTTACCTTTGATTGAGTTTGCCTACAACAACAACTATCACTTTAGTATTCAGATGGCTATTTTTTATGCTCTCTATGGAAGGATGTGAAGATTTCCTATTTGTCGGTTTAACGTAGATGAGGCTGCTTTGATAAAGCCAAATTTAGTTTATAAGGCTATGTCTAAAGTTTAGTTAATTTGAGACAAGCTAAGGACAACCCAAAGTCATCAGAAATCTTATGCAGATGGGAGAGAAGATATATTGAGTTTGATGTTCGTGACTTGGTTTATTTGAAAATTTCTCCCATAAAAATGATGAATAGGTTTTGTAAAAAGAGAAAGCTTAGTGAGAAAGCTTAGTCTCCGCTATATTAGCCTATAAAGGATTTTGAACAATTTTTGGAAGGTAGCTTATGAGTTAGAGTTGCCTGCAGATTTGGCACTAATGCATCCGGTGTCTTATGCCTCTTTGTTAAAGAAATCTATTGTTGACTCAGTTTCTGTCGGTCCCCTAGAGTGTGTGGGTATGAAAGATAGTCTTTCCTATGAAAAAGTCTACGTTGAGATCCTTAATTGTAAAATTCATAGTCTAAGCAACCCTGGATAAGTTTCTATGGAGAAATAAGTCCATTAAGGGAGTTACTTGGGAAGAAAAAGCAGATATGCGAGCCAACTATCCCCATCTTTTCTCTTTGAATTCAGATCCAACTTGAGGTAAAAGTTTTCTTTAATTGATTCTATCATTTTCTATCTCAGCTATCCAACCATCCTCATGTCATAACATGCATTCATGAATTTAGATTGGTCCATGTGTCATGTTTTAGATTCAGTTATTTAATCATGATCCAGCTCATAAGTATTCAGTGCACAATCTCATCTTTCTTAGTATCTTAGCTTAAATAGTTTAATTTGGAAATAAATGATCCTAAGAGGTAGATATTATAATACCTCACAATATACTAGAAAATTTTCCAGCCACTATTAGCATGTTTAAAGGGTCCATAGTCAAAATTTCACACCAAGTACAAAACACATTGACATTTTATGACACCAAGATTTTTAACAATTTATATTTGGGCTTCCCGAGTTTCAAATGTTGATTTTTGAGTAAAAATTTGCTTAGTGATGTTAAAAGGGTCATCCAGCAGAGTTTCAGAATTTTTGAATAGGTTCGGGGTGTATAAGGAAAATAATGAAGAATAAATGAAATAAACATCATACATAATAAAATACCCAAATCTAGTAATACCAATACAGGAGCTTCTAATATCACAAGATTACAAAAGTGAAACATCAATACAACTACACTGATATAACTTATCTCTGAAACCAACATAGAGATTAGCCTAATGCAAAAGAGAGAGATAAGTAATACTCTAAATGTTAGGAGTTCACTCTAAGTATCTGAACCATGGCTTCTCTACATGATGCACACATCAACAGTGATAACCCGTACTATGATTTACAAGCTGCGGAAGTGCAATATGAGTACCAAATGAATGGTACTCAGTAGGCAACTACCAACTGAGCTCCAAAGATAAAGTTGATATATACAACATATAAACAGAATGTAATCTACATCCTAGGTTCCATAGATCATATAACAAGTAAATAAAAACAATAAGGGACAACAATCCTTCTCAAGTCCAAAAGTCTAATATAATAAAACTGAGGAAGTATCAAAGTGAACTATCCTATTCTAGCCATAATCAATAGATGCCAATACAATACTGTATATCCCAGACCAATATATGAATGAATAGTGATGGAAGATGTATATATGCATAGCAATATACAAGGCCAAGAAATAATATATAATATGTACAAACGAATGAAGGGATATACGGTAGTTCCATAACTTCTTGTCGGGTATTAATAGGCCATCATAGTATCCTCCAGCCTTTCGGGTATTAATATCATCATCACAATATCCTTCGGCCTTGTCGGGTATCAATATCATTATAATATCCTCTGACCTTGCTAGGTGTTAATATATCATCACAATATTCTCTAGCCTTTCTGAGTGTTAATATCATTATAAATATCAATACACATATATTTATAGACATATAATAGTTGCATGGTATGTGGCAAAGGGATGGTAAATTTGCAAGCATGTGAATATACTCATAGTCATAATCGTATAATCATAGAATATCTAACTTGTCAATACTTCCCAACTATTCATTATTAGCTAACCAACACTTATGATCATTAAACCACTAATTTACTATTCTTCACATGACCTCTAATTATTATCCTAAACATTACCCTTCACATAATCCTTATTCATAGGACAACAATAACCATTATTAATTTAGCAGCCAATACCTAACCTCTAGTCAAGATTCATCACTAGGCCATAATCGTCAATTATCCACGAATCATCATTATCAAATAATCAACCTATAACCATTAATCATTATTAACCAAAATATTACCATTTATTATCTAACCATATTTTATTGACTAACACCATTCATTAACTAACCCTTGTTTACCAAAAATTCAACTTTTACCAACTATTCATCATTATAATCAAGTCATTCTCTTATTACTAACATCTCTTATTAGCTACCCTCATTAAAATACAACTTCTCGTTTACCAACAAATCAACTTCATAAATTAAGTCATCAAGTGCTACAATAACCTAATAGACAACTAGCTACCACATTGCTTAACCGCTAATTAGAAAGAACAGACATAAGGTCATATTTTAGGTAGAATCACATCAATTACCGATATAATAATCATAAATGTACCAAATCTATGCATGTCATTACCATTATTCAATCATTGGAATAATAAATATCATATCTCATCTTCTTCAATCCTATACTGGAGAAATGTGTATATAAACATATATATGTATATTCACAAATCGTAATTGCATCCTTCATAATGATAAATGCTTCTTGGATATCCAATCAATATAATAACACAACCCTCAACCCAATAATATGATGAAAATAATTATAACATTATAATCACAGCCTTCGGCCCAGATAGAAATACAAACAAATATCAATAATCATATTTATAAGTCGTAGCATATCTCTAATAATCTCACATATAGGAGGCATCTCGCATATAGGAGGCATAATATCAATAAACATGTAATCATCTCTGACATATGTGCTATCTCATATCTAGGAGGCATAATATCAATATGCATGTGATCATCTCTCACACAGGAGGTATCTCATATCTAGGAGGCATAATATCAATATGCATGTGATCATCTCTCACATAGGAGGCATCTCTCATCTCGGAAGCATAATATCAATAAGCATGTAATCATCTCTCACATAGGAGGCATCTCTCATCTAGGAGGCAAAATATCAATAATTATGTGATCATTCATCTCTAACATAGAAGACATCTCTTATCTAGGAGGCATAATATGTATAAGCATGTAATCATCTCTCACATAGGAGGCATCCCTCATTTAGGAGGTATAATAACAATAAGCATGTAATCATCTCTCGTATAGAAGACATTTCTCATCTAAGCGGCATAATATCAATAAATATGTATCTATTCTATAAGATATCCCATGCGAATAGGTCATACAACATGACTTATGAGGAATATAACCTCTCTTGGCCAATTGTCTTATCTAAGCGGAATATCGTCTCTATATGTCCAACTATCATAACTAAAAAAAGATAACATCTCTATAGGCTCAACATCATATCTAAGAGGAATATCATTTCTACGGACCCATCTTTATGTGTAAGAGGAAATATTATCTCTATGAGTTAAATATCAAGTCTCAGAGAAAATGACATATTTGTAGGTCAAACATCATATAAAAAGGAAATAGCATCTCTATAGGCCCAAATATCATTATCTGACAAAAAGTACATCGTTATTCAATAAGCTACAAAGTAATCTTATACTAAGGTTTACTAGTCTCAACTATGCCTAACATCCGCAAGTCAGTCCACAAGGCTAACACAAGTCTTGGCCTAAGATGGCCGAACAATCCCAATTTTAATCCTTAATTTCCATATTTAGGAAAACTATGACCCAAACTAGGCTAAGGTATCTAGTTCAACTTCTAGATGTTGAGCAAGCCATAGTTAATCCTAGATAGGAACTTTATCTAGAAACAAGGTCCTTTAAGTCAACTCTACAATTTTAATACTACCACACTAGTCCAATAAGATTAAAATATGCTAATCATGCTTCCAATGCTAAAACCAAATCCCAAATGTAGCATCATATAGTATCCATAATACAAACTATACTAAACTAGGTGAAAGGTAATAGGATTCTCAAGGGTTATAAATATACCATCTTACGGATCCAAAACCCTCATCTAATCCCCAAACATCAACACACGGCTAAGTTATACTTCAAATAATCAAGCCTAACATCAACATTCATATGCAATATATATTGCACATCATATACGAAGAAAGGTAGACAGAACCCTACCTTAAATCCGAATTTCAAAACCTCACATCATGCACCATATACTCAACTTTGCTTCTTAATCCCAAAAATGCCATCACACTAACAAAAACAAATTGTTCTCATCAATATGTGTCTAACGATACCCATATTGCACTATTGTGCTTCAGGTCCAAAAATGACACCAAAACTCCAAGTGGGTCCCACATATGGTAAATGAGTTTTCGAGGCCAACCCAATATTCACACATGAACAAGGAATTGTAACCCTTAACAAATGGGTGAAAATTAATCATACTTTGGGCTAAAATCAAGTCCTAAGCTAAATTGAGCTTTTGGGTCCAAACGAGAAAATTGAAGCATGAATTCAAAGGATTCTTACCTTAAATTTAAACGTAATCACAATAAAATATGATAATCAAGCTCCTAAGTCACCCATCATGACCAATTTATGATTATCACACCATATTAGGGTATCTAGGTCTCAATAGAGGAAGATGATGGCCAATTGTCATCCAAAATGAGTATTTAAATGACCCTTCCCAAGCCCTTAGCTAGAGCGATCGTGAACCCACGTGTGCTATGATTATGGCATCGCGATATCTATGAATCCACTATAATTGCAGTGCTTTTCTACACTAAATGACAATTGCAACTTCGAATTTGATTCCAAGTTTCAGCCAATGTCTCGGGATGCATCTGAAATCTAATTTTTACAAATGAAATATGTAACCATACTAAATTCAGCATTCCAGACGTATTGAAAAAGTTTAAT
Source organism: Capsicum annuum (assembly GCF_002878395.1). Taxonomy (NCBI): domain Eukaryota; kingdom Viridiplantae; phylum Streptophyta; class Magnoliopsida; order Solanales; family Solanaceae; genus Capsicum; species Capsicum annuum. The sequence goes on from NC_061119.1 coordinate 163,187,209, forward strand.
TTTCTATTTAATTTAGACCAAATGTGGGTCCCACACCTAAACTTTCAAACTTTTAACTTCTCAATAAATGTGTCAAAATCAGATTAGGTACATTAGGACCCGAACCAAATATCTACCTAGCCTAAAATAAATATTAAGGATCTGTTGGCATATTTGAAATTTTTAGTCGATATTGTTTCATTAATGTTTTATCCCAGTAGTCATTTGAAACCAGCGAAGACCTCTAAGTAGTGTATTGGTTCTAAAAACCTAACGAACCGCTCGATAATTGAACCATAGGTCCTAGGAAGTCATAAATGACTTAGGGAAGCTATGGAGAAGCTCAATCAGTGGAAATAAGCAAAAATATGGAAAATGACCTGAAGGGTTATTATATGTAACTGACATGCCCCAATCTGGGTTGATCGGGGTCTAACCTACAACCCCAGTTAGAGGGGTGTCAATACCTTACCATGGGTACCAACACTGGTTATGTGGATCCAGTAAACTAGTGTCTTGAAAGACTAGCATGTCAGTCCTCTACTGGAGAGTGACCCTTAAGAGAGTGTCAGTAGTCTACTGGTGGGTAACATCTCAGAATCTATGATGGATACATAGATCTAGAACTTAGGGACTGCTATTGAAGGTCTCATTCCTTTACTGGCAGGTGAGCCTTCACCTATACGCTTACTCGGTGCTAAATCCTACTCCCAACTGAGCTGAAACTAGTACTGATTAAAGTTAACTTGACTAACAACTGATAATTTCTCAACATGAATATGATAATTGGAATATGATGATAAAATCATGATCTCACTACCTTGTTGATTGAAGTCAAAAATATGTATAAACATATAGGTATCGGGTGTTCATAACCTATCAGCACTGAAGAATACATCAAATACAACAACATAATCCCAATACTGTAAGGAAATTCATGATTCATGGACACAAAATGTAGTATACTTAATTAAACTGATAAAATCCATGATTTTGAGTGTGGAAAGATGTTAAACTTATGAGGAGAACATGCTCACATGATTTGTTTCATTACTTAATAAATTTACATGGGAGCAATTGAATATTTTATGGGTGACTAAGATTATAGAGTATGTAAGGACATAATTCACATGGGGAAATGCATTGTCATGGTTTGTATTCAAAACTATTAAAAGAAAATTTAGTAAATTCATGCTTAACACTGAAATTTCATAAAGAGAGAGAAAGAGGTTTATAAATCTGAAAACAGTCATGCTTCTGTTAATAAATCATATTTATGAATATCTGTGTGAATTTCATATCATATCTGAGATCAGAAGATCAAACTGAAATCTGAATCATACTTTAGTAATCTGAAATAATGAATCTACACTTCTTGTAAACTGAGAATCATGATAAATTCATATGCTCTTATTGGTAGCTAATTGAATCATATTGCAAAACATACATAGTTATCAACTCATAAAAACTCATTTCAATGTACTAAAATTCATCTTATGATAAGAATAGTGTAAGTGAAAACATGAATGAAGATAAATTTATATGCAACTGAACTTCAAATCACATGATAAAGCCATATTCTTAAAACATGAAATTTTGGGTATGAACATTAATTGAAATCACATAAATTCAACTTTAAAATTAGTATTTTCGGGCATAAGAATTAAAGGTTATCAATGTTGATAGCCTCATGTGGACTTGTTGATTTCTTAAATGAACATTTCAGTTGGGAGACCTTGAGGTCGAATATTTGAGAGAAACCCTTGTTTTGATGTTCTTGACAGATTGGGAGGAAAATATCATGAATTTAATGTGTTTTTAGGGTTATGGGATGTTAAAATTGTGTTTGTATCAGTCATAGGGTACTTTAGGACAATTTAGGATGTAAATGACTTGTTTAACCTTGAAATGCATGTTTTAATGTTCCTGAACAAGATCCGTACCATGCTGCAAAATGTGGAGCCTAAGGTCCATGTCACTCTACAAAACGCAGCCCATGGTCTGTGTCACGCTGTAAAATATGGAGCCTAAGGTTCGTGCCACTCTAAAATTGCGGACCCTTATTGGTTCTTCACGAAAATGCTCATAACTTTTCTCTCAGCTACTAGATTAAGGAAAAATTGAATGCATTGGAAAAAGGAAACATTCATCCATAATTTGGTGGGTTTTGATCTACAAATTACACATATTTTAGAAGTTAGACACATTAAAAGCTTGCCCTTGTATGATCGGATACCAAAAATTTGGTCGATTCAAGATCTCTTAACTCAACTTTGCTCTATGTGTTTTCTATGAATATTTTTCATAGGCCAACTCAAAGAGGGAAATGCAAGGGGCGTTAGCGGTCTTTTTTGCCTCGCCCACATAAGCACTCTTAAAAATGGTATAATGATCAAGACACTTATATTTATATAAAAATCACCAGATTAGAGTTTACACATGTAGGAATAACGATTTAAATTCTAGCCCAAAAATGCAGTGTGTTACACCTATGCTAGGTAGGTGGCACCTATGCCAAGTAGGTGCCATTAGAAAAGGTCATCTTGCAGCTTTCAACTCTTTTTCATCCTTTTATCTCCCAAAACTTAGTTTCCTACAAAACAAGATACAAAAACATATCATACCTACCCAAATAGACCTAAGCACTTGCATATTTCTCAGTTTTAAGCATTGAAAGTGCCATGAAACCATATTACATCAAGGTAAAATAAACTTATTTGGAATCCCACATATTCTTATCTCCTTTATTATATGTGCATAATAATCTCCCAAAAAAATATAAGGGTCCTATTTATAATTAGGAAAAATATCACAAGTAAGACCCTCAAGCATTGCACGCCCTTATCGCGGAGATCTTTTAGCATGGAAAACCCTAATTGTTGATACACATTGAAATTCAACATCTGTGTTTTGTCCTTAAATGTGTTAAAATCTTATATTTATGTCCCTTCGGTGTGGCAAGCTCCAATGCTAAAATCACCATTCTTCCTCTATAAAGCACTCTTTACTTTTCTTTTCATGTCCCTTGCTTTGTCTCTTAAATTTCTTTTCATGTCCCATGATTTGTAAATGTAATGTTACTCCTTTTAAGCCAGTCTTTCTCACCATGTTACCCCTACGTCCTTCAATTATCCTTAAGCTTGATATTGATGCTCAATCAAGCTTCGTTTTTACCAAATTCAACTCGTGCAATACCAATCATCTCCACTAGCTCAAGAACACAAATTAAGCTCAAACATAGGACATTATATACAATGTAGCTCATGAAATAGGTGAAATTAAGGGTATTAATTAGTGCTTGGATGTATAAGTACGCTCAAGATCAAGAACCTCAATGAAAGACTTCTTGAAAATGGAAATGAGTTGCTTGCCTTCTTCTAAAGAAGAGCTTCTAGAGGCACTAAACATGAGATTGTTTTCTTTTCTCTTCCAATATCTTATTCAAATAATACTACAAATATAAAAATATAATGACCAAGGAGCCTCAATTTATCCATGATATTTTGAAATACCCCCGGTGGCAAGTAGTGAGATTAAAGCTTACTTGTTTAAATTATTTACAAGCTTCTAGACATAAGTGTTGCATGTGCGTTCCATTATAATTTTATTATTCCTCTTCAAGGATTAAAACTATTCATTTAATGAGTAATAAAATGTAATAATTACAAATTAATCTTTAAAAGTGTGATAATAAACACCAAATAAGGAGCGTCATTTAATGCATATATTAAATTGTTTCAGGAAATCAAAGGTAAATTTGATCTTTGGTTTGTAGTTAGTAAACATCCAATAAAATCAAAATTGAATAATTTGATCCCAAATAAAAGAAAAAACTTGCGACAATAAATAGATTCATAGATAGTTAAAATAAGAGTTCCAATAGAGAGAAAACACCAAAAAGTAAAATAGTGAAATAAAATAGCAATACACATCTTGTTCTTTGCGTGCTCAGTACTGTGAGTAAAGAAAATGGCAACCCAAGCCCGTGCTTCTATATTTCAGAAGGTGGACCTCAATAAAAGACTTCTTGAAATTGGGAATGAGCCGTTTCAACATCCCTCTTCTTCTTCTGGAGAAACTTGATGTGATATTGTTTTCTTTTATTTTGACATAGGTTAAAATCCTAAACCAACAACTCAATAATTATGAAACTACCAAGGGGCCTTAATTTGTCTATGTATTCTATTTTTTTTATATTTTTCCCCAACCATAGATTAAAGTTTACTTCTTTAATTTTTTTTACTAGTTTCAAGGCACGTGAAATACACGTGTCCAAAGTTAATTTGTATAGATCCTTCAGATGGATTTATATTTTATGAAAATATGTGAGCATGACTAATAAAGTTTAATAATTATAAATAAATCTTTAATAGCATGAGAAGAAACACCTAATAAGGAGCGTCTTTTAATGTTTAAAATTAATTTTCTTAAGAAGCCAGCTGTAAATTTTAACATTGATTAGTTGTTGGCAAACTTCCACTAAAGTCAATAATGGCTAATTTGAACCCCAAAAAAAAATACTAAGCTGCAAAAATAAAGAAATTCAGAAAAAATTAAAATTATAATTCCAATTAAAAGAATACAGATAAAGTAAAATTGAGAAAACAAATATAAATGTTCTTCTTGTTCTTGGAATGCTTAGTGTTGTGTGAAGTGAAATGAATGCCCTGGCTCGTTCTTCTATTTACGAGGAGGATGAACTCCACAAGATACTTCTTGAAATTGAAAATGAGCTTTCTAAATAGGAGCTTCTAGAGAAACATGATGTGAGATTATTTTTTTATCTTTGCATCTGTTTACCCACTTAAAACTATGTATGCAAAATTATATAGCGACCAAGGGACCTCAATTTGTCTATGAGATTCAGAAACATTTTTGTACTATTTCTCCCACTAAGATTAAAGCTAACTTGATTAAATTCTTTATTAGTTTTTGGACACGTGCATTGCATATGTATCACATATTAACTTTTTACAAATCCTTTAGAAGAATTAAAATCCTATGGAAATATTCATGTAATGAGCAATAAAATGTAGGAGTTACAAATAAATCCTTTAAAGTGTGACGGTAAAAACTAAATGAGGAACGTCCTTTTACGTTTATAATTAATTTGTTTAAGAAATCAACTGTAAGTTTTAACTTTCGTTAGTAGTTAGCAACCATCCCTTATAGTTTCAAATGGATAATTTTATTCCAAATAACGTACAAACTAGCGACAATAAAGAAATTCATACAAAATTAAATTAGAAATTTCAATAGAGAGAAACACATAAAAAAATAGAATAGAGAAAAATAGAAGTTCTCATCTTGAAATTTACGTGTTCAAATCTGTGAGAAAAGGGAATGACTGCTCCGGCTCGTGCTCCTATTTCTGAGGAGGAGGACCTCAGCAAAACACTTCTTGAAATTGGAGAATAAGCTGCTTCAATAGACCCTTCTACTAACGAAAAGCTTTTGGAGAAAGTTGATGTGAGATCGTTTTCTTTAATTTCTCCATCTATTTACCAGCTGAAAACTAAGAAACAAAAATTATATAATGACCAAGGAGCCTCAATTTGTCAATGATATTTTTAAATGTTTTTTTAACTCCCCCATTGAGAATTAAAGCTTACTTGTTTAAATTGTTTACATGTGTCTTATGATAATTTTTATAGATCCTTTGTAGGATTAAAATTCTATAAAAATATTCGTGTGATGAGTAATAAAATGTGACAGTTACAAGTAATCTATATCTATAATATTTTAAAAGTGTGAAGGGTCTTAGAAATGTAGTTTGAATTTATTTTTCTTCATTAAAAGTCTTTGCTTCAAATAAAATCGCCTTTTCACTATTTTTTCTAATATTTAAGATTTAAAAATTAATTAAATACATTTATGGTAAAACCGTTCTTATTTGAAGTCATCAGAATTTAAATATTTTTTTTAATTAATTAACTATATTTATGATAAAATATTTCCTTATTAGAAGTCATCAAAATTAATGACAATTGATACTTTTTCATTAATTTAAGAATTCCAAATCAACTAAATTTAATTTTAAGAAGATTTCAAAATTTTAGAAGTAAATATAAAACTATTAGAATAAAAAAAATTAAAAGGAATGAAATTTCTAAAAGTTTTAAGTACGTAATAAAAATGTATGTCACGACCTAAACTATTGGATCGTGCGGGCACCTACGCTATTTTAAACAGCTATGAGAACCCTTATTACCCAACTAAAAATATGCAGAAGACTTCTGTTTTTAAAGAAATACTAAATTAAATATAATAAATTAAATTAAATATTAATAAATTATGTTTTTATTAAACTTCTGACAAGTATCCTTCACTATTCCAAGACTTAGTTAGACATGTACAAGAGCTATCTACTACAACATAGACTGACAATAAAATAAATAATACAAAAACTCTAACATCTATCAGGATGAAAGTGCAGAAGTTAGTGTTGAATATCGTCATCCATCTAGTAATTGGAAAATAACTTGCATCCAGTCTACACTCCAAGAAGGAATGTAGAAGAGTAGGGTCAGTACAACCACACGTACTGGTAGGCATCATTGACCGACCGTGTTAGTCCATATAATCATAAAATCGAATTAAAGAAAATAAATCATGACATCGTAATGAATGAAATAAAATTCAACTAAGGTTGTAATAACATTATTACTTTACATATAAAACTTACATAATCCAACTGCTCTTACAACTCTATCAATATTATATTCACGACTAACATACAGTAGCCTTATTAATTCACACAATTAACCACAATCCAACACTAATACATCACTATTCCTCTATATTCACCTTATCTTTTTCATTACTCATATTCACAGGAACAAACCCGTAATCATAGAAAACCCACACTAAACTCTCGGGCTAACAACCAAATGCTCTCTTATTATATTAACAAATGATAACTAGCCATTCTAGTAAGCTACTATTAAAACACGTATAAATGAAGCAAGTCAACCAACATATAAGTAAGTACAAAGTTTAACATTTTCAAATACATATCATAAAATCAAATACCCAATGAATCAACAATACTTCAATAATAGATCAAATAGTGCTCATAAAAAAGTCACATAACCATCAAGAGTATCAACCATACTGTAAACATCCACAGACTTAACATAAATATGCAGACACAGGCTATGGGACTTATTTTCGCTCAAATAGTCATGACTTACAGGAATAATCTACGTTCATATGCAGTACCGACATGGTACCCGATCAACCATATACATATCCGTACGGGCGTGGTACCCGATCCATCATATACATATTCATACAGGTGTGGTACTCGATCCAACATATACATATCTGTACTGGCATGGTATCCGATTCAGCATATACATATCCATACTAGCGTGGTACTTGATCCAATATATACATATCAATATAGGCGTGGTACCCGATCTAACATATACATATCTGTACCGGCGTGATACCCGATTCACCATATGCTTATCCTACCATTGTGGTACCCAATGCAACATATACATATCTGTATCGGCGTGGTATCCGATCCACCATAAAGAAGTAATAACAATGTCAAATTTAAACTACTTCACCACATACAATACAATGTACCAAGTTTACAAGTACACTTAAAGTCATAAGACAATTTCATCAAGTAAATTTTTAATAATCATTTATACATGTCTCAACAATCCAAACATTATCAATTTCAAGCATGTCCAAATACCAATCAACAAGTATCCAATTTAGGAGCATACACACAATTAAATCGAGTCTAAACTCCAACCAAATCGTAACCTATTATATACATTTTATTAAATTCATACTATCTTTTCGGATGCAATACGACGTACTAAATTTAGAAGTGTACATAAAATCATAAGAAATTCGATCAAGCTCCTTCATTTATCAGTATTTTGACCCTCTAACAAGTATTATTTCAATAATTCATCACGATCATCAATAAGTCATTCATGACATTAATATAAGAAGTTATCATTATCAAACAATCCTCTCATAGGAATATTTCAATAAATCTTCATTATCACCAATTTAGTCTATCATGGATATCCAATCGATAAAGTGCTTTTATCAACACCAAAATAAGAATATCATAAAATAAATCACAATTTAGAACTTAAACATACAAGTCACTATTTGAGTATTTCTCACTGATTAATTATTAAAATGTCTCTACCTTTTTCCATATAATACAATCAATACACTTATTCAAGTCATCTATCATTTAAATATTACTATGCTCATCAATACTTGACACAATCATGATTCTCCTCATCATATTACAGCCTTGTAATGCCCCGGAAAATGAGTCCCGGAGCGTCACACGGTGCGTGAGGCTACAAGTAGCCCCAAGCTAACCCTTTGAGCCATTTTCATTCAGTTCAACACAAATCAACGGGGTTTCCATAAATAACCCTCAAATATCAACAGAGTAATCATCATCCAAGAATAAAAGAATTTCAGAAAGATAACAAAATATGACTAATTAGTAAACTCCCAACATCTATACTAGTCTGACGAGCCTCTAAGAAAATCAATAAAACCAGCGAGCCATTGAGACATACCCCAACTGACTCATACTCAGTTATCACATGTAAATAATCCCGTGAAACTAACATCAGACATCATGACCTCAGAATATGAGGACTCACCACAACAGAGGATGTAGAACAGCATGCCCGAAGAATCACTATCGAACTTGGAACTGAGCACCTAAATCTATATTCCGAGAAAATGCAGCCCACATCCGAAGATATGGGTCAGTACCATGAAAAGGTACCGAGTATATGGGGGTGTATGCAATTGTATAAACATCATCATCATAAATATTTATAAGAAATATGCAGGATGTATGAAAGACTCACATAGCCCGAAGAAAATCATCATAATCATGAGAGGATAAAATAAGTAAAATAACACATGTGAGTCATCATATAATTTGTCAATCACTTTCAGTTCATCAAGAATATCATTTCTCATAATGTAAATATCATGTAAATCTTTCGAAAGAATAACTTTAACAATTCCACTTTGAAATCACTTCACCATTCACCATAGACAGAAGGAAACACACACACACTGGGAGATCCTATAATTGACATAAACCATGTGAGCTATATGGAGTCCAACGTACAACCCACTTGGGGAGAGCCTTCCTATCCTTTCCATCGGAGTAGGAGTACCGATATCAAATCCATACAAACTAGTTGTCACTATATGAATCAGCCTCAGGCTCACTCCTATAGGGGCACGTAGTTCTAGGGAAGTAAGGTCTCTTTATACCTCCCACTCGGTGCTAAAGATTTCTTCCAGAATTAGCTCAGATCATTTCAAAGATAATCCACAACAAAACAATTTCAGTACTTTATAAATATGCATCGGGAGCCATCATGCTTCCCATCTATCAAAATCAATCACGTTGTTGATTTCTTTCACACTCGAGTTCAAAACACCTCCATTAAGATCAAAAGGTCAAATCATTAAAAATATTGCAAATATTCAACATCAACGCGCTTATAACACACACTTTCTAAAAAAAACACAATTTTTAATGGGGATTCACGATCCAAATATCAAAATCATGATAAATATCGTTCAAGATTTATGATTTATATCACCACACATGTAAATTCATCTTTCAAAATCATAAACATCAAGATTTCATAATAATCATCATAAGATATTAGTTCATGCTTCAAATTCATAAAAATCAAATAAAAATCATGCCTTTGTAAAGAAAGTTACTTTTGGGCACAAGAACGTAAGAGAGTTCTTGTTGAAAAACCCCACATACATTGAATGATGAACTTTAGATCGATACTTGTTTTTGAGATATTAATCGTCTCTTTGAATGGTGGTTCTTGGAGTTCTTGAACTAGGAACTTGAAATCTTGAATAAATTTGCAGAATTAACGGTGAACTTTGGAGGTTCTTGAAGTTGGATGTAGGAGCTTAGGATTTTCTTTTTGAGGGAGTCTAATGAAATATAACATATAATGCTTCTAATAGGATATAATATAGGGTTTGACGGATTTTGGGTGAGGGGGCATGACCAAAACGCCCCTAAAAATCAAAAAACTTCTCGAATCTGTCCTTTGGTGGACTGTTTTGATAGTCTGAAGTAGATCAATCATAACATTTTACTCTGATATTGAAATTGGATGAAACTAATTTAATTAGAAAGAGACTCTCATATCTTTCCATTTATATATAGTATCTCACCCAGATCATTGTGTACGAGGAGTTATGATCGTTTGAAGTTAACCCAAAAAATCACTTTTGATAGGCTGAAGTAGATCTGCCATAACTTTTTGCTCTGATAGACAAATTGAATGAAACTAGTTTCATTGGAAAGAGAACTCGTAGAGATTTCCATTGATATATAGTAGATCATCCAGATCGTTATGTACAAGGAGTTATGATCATTTAAAGTTGGAGCAAAAATACGCCAGGCCTCAGTACTTTTTCCTGTACGTTTACTGTTCACTACTATTCACAGTTCGATCGAAATGTTCATAACTCGTCGCTCGGGGGTCCGTTTTGGATGATCCACATATCGTTGGAAAGCTTATTCGATACTCTACGTAATGGTGGGTCATAATATAAGACATTTTGAATGGAAAATTTATAATTCATTCTAGGATAGAACTCAACACATTTACACACAAACTTTCAACAAAAAATTTCCTGGGGTATTACATCATCCCCCCCCTGGAAACATTCATCCTCGACTGATGCTAGACATGCCAATATTATATAGGGAATAGAGCATACATCTGAAACTATTTGTTAGACTCATCACCACATCGTTTCTCACTCCGAATGCAACATAGAATGCATAAATTCAAAAATCTACAGTTGAACACACAATAAATGATAGCTGAACTGCTGCAACTTTTATCAAAAGTGCATGATTTAGGAAAGAACGGTACCCTCGGCTTGATCGGAGTTCGCGGAAAATAGGTGCGGGTACTTGAATCGCATATCCGTCTCAGCTTCCCAAGTTGCACCCTCAACAGATTGGTTTCGCCACAACACCTTGACCAAGGGAACTTCTTTGTTCCTTAGTCTTTGGACACTGAAATCAAGAATCTCATCAAAAGAAAGATTTTCTTGAATGTCAGCACTCACAGAGGAATCCACTACCAAAGCATCGCTAATATGCTTTCTAGGCATGGAGACATGTAATATTGGATGAACAGAGGACAACTCGGAAGGCAACTCGACTTCATAAGCTACATTACCAACACGGCTAAGAATTTTGTAAGGACCAACATAACGGGGACTAAGCTTTCCTTTCTTTCCGAATCTCTTCAATCCCTCATGGGTGAAATTTTCAGATACGCTAGGTCACCAACTTCAAACTCAAGGTCTCTCCTTCTAATATCCGCATATGACTTCATACGACTCTGCGCAGTTTTCAACCTTTCCCTAATCAACTTAACTTTTTCCATAGCCTAAAATACCGAATCATGATCACTCACACTCACTTCACCCACCTCGAACCAACCTATGGATGATCTACAGTTCCTCCTATATAAGGCTTCAAACGGAGCCATGCTAATACTAGAGTGACCATCGGTCTGTGGATGAAAAGCAGAACTTAAAAGCACTTGGGTACCAAGACCCTTTTGAAAAGCTTTCCAAAATTGCAAAGTGAACTGAGTACCCCTATCCGAAATAATAGACAAGGGAACTCCATGCAATCTGACTAGCTCTCGGATATACAATCTAGCGTAATCCTTAGCAGTATATGAAGTATGAACAGGCAAGAAATGAGCATACTTAGTCAACCTATCAACCACAATCCAAATGGAATCACGATGGCATCGGGAAGGAGGTAAACCAATCACGAAGTCCATATTTATTTCTTCGCACTTCCAGGTGTAAATACTAAATTCTTGCATCATACCACGAGGTCTTTGGTGTTCAACCTTAACCTATTGGCATGTTGCACACTTAGCTACAAATGCTGTTATATCTTTCTTCATGCCACTGCACCAATAGATTTTCTGCAAGTCTCGGTACATCTTGGTGGCACTAGGATTAATAGAATATCGAGCCCCATGCACTTCAGCCATAATCCTCTGTCTCAGAGCATCAATATTTAGGACACACAATCTACCCTGCAATCTCAACACACCATCTCCCCCTTGGGAGAAAACCTCTACTTTTTGGTCTTTTATTGACTCCTTCAGTCTGACCAAACTAGCATCTAAGTATTGCTTTTCTTTCACTTCCGAAACCAAGGAGGATTCGGAACTACTCTGAACCCCTATACTACCTTCAGCAGAGTAAAACAACCTAACCCCCAATCTAGCCAAACAATGTACATCACGAACCAACTCTTTCTTACCTTCTACCACATGTCAAACACTACCCATGGACACTCTACTTAGGGCATCCGCCACAACATTGGCCTTGCCCGGATGGTACAACACACTCATATCATAGTCCTTTTACAATTCTAACCATCGTCTCTGCCTAAGATTCAATTCTCTATGGGTAAACATATGCTGCAGACTCTTATGATCAGTGAAAACATCAACATGGACACCATACAAATAGTGTCTCTAGATTTTCAAAGCAAACACAACAGTAGCCAACTCAAGGTCATGGGTGGGGTAATTTTTTTTATGGGGTTTCAACTGTCTAGAAGCATAAGCTATCACCTTACCCTTCTGCATCATTACATAACCCAACCCAACACTCAAGGCATCAGAGTACACGACAAAACCATCAACACCATCGGGCAAAGTTAAAACAGGGGCTGAAGTGAGTCGAGTGTTCAACTCCTGAAAACCCTTCTCACAAGATTCGAACCATAAGAACTTCACTTTATTTTAGGTCAACCGAGTCATAGGAGACGCTATAGAGGAGAAACGCTCAACAAAAAGGTGGTAATAGCCAGCTAAACCCAAGAAACTATGGATATCAGTCGGACAAATAGGTCTAGGCTAATTTCTAACAGCTTCAGTTTTTTGGGGATCAACTCTAATACCCTTGGAAGAAATGGTATGACCCAGAAAAATAACTGACCTTAGCCAAAACTCACACTTACTAAATTTGGAAAACAACTTATGATCTTTAAGGGTTTGCAAGACAGTTCGAAGAATGATCAGAATATTCATCCTCACTACGGGAGTACACCAGTATATCATCGATGAACACTATGACAAACATATCCAGATATGGTCTGAACACTCGATTCATGAGGTCCATGAAAGCTTCTGGGGCACTAGTTAACCTGAAAGACATAACAAGAAACTCAAAATGGCCATAACGAGTTCGGAAAGCAGTTTTCGGGATATCACACTCTCTAACTTTGAGTTGATGATACCCGGAACGAAGGTCTATCTTTGAGAAATAACTTGCACCTTGCAATTGGTCAAACAAATCATCTATTCTCGAAAGGGTTCTTATTTTTTACAGTGACTCCATTCAGTTGGCCGTAATCAATGGACATATGCAAAGAGCCATCTTTTTTTCTCACAAACAACACAGGAGCACCCCAAGGAGAAACATTGGGCCTTATGAAACCCTTATCTAGTAGATCTTTGAGTGCTCTTTCAACTCCTTAAGTTCTGCAGGGGCCATACGGTAAGGAGGAATAGAAATGGGCTGAGTATCGGGAAAAAGATCAATCCCTAACTCTATCTCTCTATCAGGAGGTATCCCTGGGAGATCATCTGAAAAGACATCAGAAAACTTATTGACGATGTTAATAGACTGGAGAGTTGGAGTCTCAGACTTAGTGTCTTTGAGTCTAACCAAATAGTAAATACACTGCTTGGAAATAAGCTTTATAACTTTGACGTAAGAGATAAAATGACTCTTGGGTGACACAGAATTCCCAAACCACTCAAACACGGATGCACCCGGAAACTGAAACTTGACCACTCTGGTCCGACAATCAATAGAGGCATAAGAAGAATACAGTCAGTCCATACCTAGAATCATATCAAAATCTACCATGTCTAACTCAATCATATCAGCCAATAAGACTCTATGAAGAATGGTAATAGGACACTTTTTATACACTTTTTGGTCAACAATCGAATCACCCACTGGGGTAGAAACTAGGATAGGCTCAGGAATAATCTCAGGACTTATTTCAAAATTCACAGCAATTAAAGATGTAACATATGAGAAATTGGATCCAGGATCCAACATAGCATACACATCAAACTAAAATATACGAAGCATACAAGTAATAACATCGGGAGAGTCCTCCTGTTCCTGGCGGGACGGTAAAGCATAGAATCTATTCTGGTACTACCCGTCAGCATTGCTAGAAGAGGCGTCCTGAGCTGGGGCTGGGCGAGTCACTAGAATTGGAGTACTAACAATCTGAGTCTGGGTCTAAGGGCGATAGTCACGACGCCCTTGTCCATCCTGTGGACAATCTCTAAATCTGTGACCCATGTCACCACACTGGAAACAACCCCTCTTATCACCCAAACACTCACCCGAATGAGCCCTACCACACTTAGGACACAGGGGATGATTTGGCTTACTACCAGCACTGTACTAGGACCTGGATGCATATTACATGGTACCTTGCTCCTGCCACCTCTAGGTATGGGAGCACTAGAAGATGACAGTGCTGGCATAGACAAACGATCTTGATACTGAGGGCAAATCCCTCTCTACGATCTAGTCTGACCCTGTCTGTGCTGCTTTGACCTAGCTCTCTTATTCCCTCTCATTCTATCTCTCTCCTTAATCTTGTCTGCCTCAATCTGGTGGGCATGAGTCATCATCCTAGAAAGATTTATCTCACTATTCAGAATAGCTGAACTACACTCCTTAACCACATAACTAGACACTCCAGTCACAAACTTACTCATACTAGCCCGATTATCAGCCATTAAGTCAGGAGCATACTTGGCCAACTGATTGAACTTTAGACAGTACTTCCTAATAGTCATAGAGCCCTATCACAGGTTCATAAACTCTTCCACCTTCGCCTCCCTCATCTCTAAAGGGAAAAATTTATCCAGGAATGCATCCTGAAACTCTTGCCAAGTTGTAGGGACAACTCCCTCACCTTTACCTTTCCTCCAAGCAACAACCCAATCATAAGCAAAGTTTTTCAACCTATACGCAACCAACTCCACACTATTTTTGTTAGATACATGCATCACCTGAGTAATCTTCTGCATCTCCTCTAAAAATAATAGTGGATCCTCATCAGGCTTAGACCCATAGAATTTTGGTGGATTCATCCGCATGAAGTCATGGATCCTGGCAGCAGCTGAATCACCTCTCTGCTACTGTAGAGCCGGGGCCAGGTTGGCCTGAATATTTGCAGTAATAGCTTGAGCCAGCGCCTGAAAGGATGTATGAAATTTAGCATGAGACACGTTTTCTTTCAATGGGTCAGCGGGTTGAGATTGCTGACTATCATTATTTCTTCTCGCTCGAGGTGGGGGCATATTTCTGAAAGAGGAGAGCATGAATCAATAGAAGAGAGAGACACTTTAAGCACGATAGACTTTTGAAAGAAAGAATAACACTTTTTCCTAAATTGTCTTGTAGCCTCTTGCTTATAGATGTTGTGTGCTGCACATCGATGATCAAGACTCTACTTAACGCGGCTTGTCAGACTCCCTAGGATACCTCAAAATCTTAGGCTCTGATACCAAGTTTGTATTGCCCTGGAAAATGGGTCCCGGAGCATCTACTAGAATCCCCAAGCTAACCCTTTGAGCCATTTTCATTCAGTTCAACACAAATCAACGGGGTTTTCATAAATAACCCCCAAATATCAACAGAGTAATCATCATCCAAGAATAAAAGAATTTCAAAAAGATAACAAAATATGACTTATTAGTTAACTCCCAACATCTATACTAGTCTGATAAGCCTCTAAGAAAATCAATAAAACCAGTGAGCCATTGAGACATGCCCCAACTGACTCATACTAAGTTATCAAATGTAAACAATTACGTGAAACCGCCATCAGAAATCACGTCCTCAGAACATGAGGACTCACCACAACAAAGGATGTAGAACAACATGCATGAAGAATCACTTTCAAACCTAGAACTGAGCACCTGAACCTACATTCCGAGAAAATACAGCCCACATCCGAAGATATGGGCCAGTACCATGGAAAGAAACTGAGTATATAGGGGTGTGTAAACATCACCATCATAAATATTTATAAGAAATATGAAGGATGTATGAAAGACTCACATAACCCGAAGAAAATCATCATAATCATGGGAGGATGAAATAAGTACAATAACATATGTGAGTCATCATATAATTTGTCAATCACTTTCAGTTCATCAAGAATATCAATTCTCATAATGTAAATATCATTTAAATCTTTCGAAAGAATAACTTTCACAATTCTAATTTCAAATCACTTCACCATTCACCATAGACATAAGGAAACACAAACACACTAGGAGATCCTATAACCGACATAAACCATGTGAGCTACATGGAGTCCAACGTATAACCGACGTTGGGGAGAGCCATCCTATCCTTGCCATCGGAGTAGGACTATCAATATCAAATCCACACAAACTAGTGATCACTATATAAATCAACCTGAGGCTTAGTCCTACGGGGGCACGTAGTTCTAAGAAAGTAAGGTCATTTTATACCTCCCACTCGGTGATAAAGATTTTTTCCGGACTTAGCTCAGATCATTTCAAAGACAATTCACAACAAAATAATTTTAGTAATATATAAATATACATCGGGAGCTATTATGCTTTCCATCTATCACAATCAACCATGTTGTGGATTTCTTTCACACTCGAGTTCAAAATAACTCCATTAAGACCAAAAGGTCAAATCATTCAAAATATCTCAAATATTCAACATCAACGTGCTTATAACACACACTTTCTAAAAAAAATGCAATTTCCAATAGGGATTCACGACCTAAATTTCAAAATCATGATAAATATCGTTCAAGATTTATGCTTTATATCACCACACATTTAAATTCATCTTTCAAAATCATAAACATCAAGATTTCATAATAATCATCATAAGATTTGGGTTCATGCTTCAAATTCATAAAAATCAAATAAAAATCATGCCTTTGTAAAGAAAATTACTTTTGGGCACAAGAGTGAAAGAGAATTCTTGTTGAAAAACTCCACATACCTTGAATGATGAACTTTAGATCGATACTTATTTTTGAGATGTTAATCGTGTCTTTGAATGATGGTTCTTGTAGTTCTTGTACTAGGAACTTGGAATCTTGAATAAATTTGTAGAATTAATGGTGAACTTTTGAGGTTCTTGAAGTTGGATGTAGGAGCTTAGGGTTTTCTTTTTGAGGGAGTTTGATGAAATATAGCATATAATGCTTCTAATAGGCTTTGATATAGGGTTTGGACAAGATTTTGGGAGAGGGGGAATGACCAAAACGCCCCTAAAAATAAAAAAAATTCTCGAATTTGTCCTTTGGTGGACTGTTTTGATAGTCTGAAGTGGATCAACCATAACGTTTTACTCCGATATTCAAATTGGATGAAACCAATTTCATTAGAAAGAGGACTCTCATATCTTTCCATTGATATATAGTATCCGACCAAGATCATTTTGTACGAGGAGTTATGGTTGTCTGAAGTTAACCTAAAAATTCACTTTTGATATGCTGAAGTAGATCGACCATAACTTTTTGTTCTTTTTGATAAATTGAATGAAACTAATTTCATTGGAAAGAGAACTCGCAGTGCTTTCCGTTGATATATAGTAGATCACCCAGATTTTTATTTACAAGGAGTTGTGATCGTTTAAAGTTGGAGAAAAAATACGATAGGCCTCAGTACTTTTTCCAACACATTTTACTATGCACGGTTCGATCAAAATGTTCAGAACTCATCGCTCGGGTGTCTGTTTTGGATGATCCAGATATCGTTGGAAATCTTAATAGATACTCTACGCAATGGTGTGTCATAATCAAAGATATTTTTCACGGAAAATTTATAATTAATTCTAGAAGATAGAACCTAACACGTTTACGCATAAAATTTCAACGAAAAATTTCCCGCGGTATTACATCACCCCCCCTGGAAACATTTATCCTTGAATGACGTTAAACATGCAAAGATTAGATAGGGAATAGAGAATACAGCTGAAACGATTTGTTAGACTCATCACCACATCGTTTCTCACTCTGAATGCTACATAGAATGTATAAATTCAAGAAACTATAGCTGAACACATAATAAATGACAGTTGAACTGCTACAACTTTTATCAAAAGTGCATGATTTAGGAAAGAACGGTACCTTCGGCTTGATCGGAGTTCGCGGAAAATAGGTGCGGGTACTTGGATCGCATATCCGCCTCAGCTTCCCAAGTTGCACCCTCAACAGATTGGTTTTGCTACAATACCTTGACCAAGGGAACTTCTTTGCTCTTTAGTCTTCGGACACTGAAATCAAGAATCTCAACATGAATCTCATCAAAAGAAAGATTTTCTTGAATGTCAGCACTCACAGAGGAATCCACTACCACAACATCGCTAATATTCTTTCTATGCATGGAGACATGGAATATTTGATGAACAGAGGAAAACTCGGAAGGCAACTTGACTTCATAAGCTACCTTACCAACACGGCTAAGAATTTGATAAGGACCAACATAACGGGGACTAAGCTTCCCCTTCTTTCCAAATCTCTTTACCCCTGCCCCCCCTTATGGGTGAAATTTTCAAATACACTAGGTCACCAACTTCAAACTCAAGGTCTCTCTTTCTAATATCCGCATATGACTTCTGATAACTCTGCGCAGTTTTCAACCTTTCCCTAATCAACTTAACTTTTTCTATAGCCTCAAATATCGAATCAGGACCACTCACAGCCACTTCACCCACCTCGAACTAACCTATAGGTGATCTACACTTCCTCTCATATGAGACTTCAAACAGAGCCATGCCAATACTTGAGTGGAAACTATTATTGTAAGTAAACTCTATCAATCGTAAGTGATCATCCCAACTTCCCTTAAAGTCAAGTGCACAAGCTCTCAACATATCCTCTAAGGTCTAGATGGTCCGCTCAACCTGACCATCAATCTGCAGATGAAAAACAAAACTCAAAAGCACTTGGGTTCCAAGACCCTTCTGAAAAGCTTTCCAAAATTGTGAAGTGAACTGAGTACCCCTATCCGAAATGATAGACAAGGGAACTCCATGCAGTCTGACTAGCTCTCGGATATACAATCTAGCGTAATCTTCAGCAGTATATGAAGTATGAACACGCAAGAAATGAGCAGACTTAGTCAACCTATCAACCACAACCCAAATAGAATCATGATGGAATTGGGAAGGAGGTAAACGAATCACGAAGTCCATATTTATCTCTTTCCACTTCCAGGTGGGAATAATAAACTCTTTCATCATACCACTATGTCTTTGGTGTTCAACCTTAACCTATTGGCATGTTGCACACTTAGCTACAAACGCTGCTATATTTTTCTTCATGCCACTCCACCAATAGATTTCCTGCAACTCTCGGTACATCTTGGTGGCACCAGGATAAATAGACTATCGTGCCGCATGCGCTTCAGCCATAATCCTTTATCTCATATCATCAACATTTGGGACACACAATCTACCCTGTAATCTCAACACACCATCTTTCCCTTAGGAGAAAACCTCTACTTTTTGGTCTTTGACTGACTCCTTCAGTCTGATAAAACTAGCATCTAAGTATTGCTTTTCCTTCACTTCCGAAACCAAGGAGGATTCGAAACTACTCTGAACCCCTATACTACCTTTAGCAGAGTCAAACAACCTAACCCCAATCTAGCCAAATGATGTACATCATGAGCCAACTCTTTCTTACCTTCTACCACATGTAAAACACTACCCATGGACACTCTACTTAGGGCATCCGCCACAACATTGGCCTTGTCCAGATGGAATAGCACACTTATATCATAGTCCTTTTATAATTCTAACCATCGTCTCTGCCTAAGATTCAATTCTCTCTGGGTAAACACATACTGCAGGCTCTTATGATCAGAGAAAACATCAACATGGACACCATACAAATAGTGTCTCTAGATTTTCAAAGCAAATACAATAGCAGCCAACTCAAGGTCATGGGTGGGGTAATTTTTCTCATAGGGTTTCAACTGTCTAGAAGCATAAGCTATCACCTTACCCTTTTGCATCAATACATAACCAAACCCAACTCTCAAAGCATCACAGTACACAATAAAACCATTAACACCATCAGGCAAAGTCAAAACAGGTGCTGAAGTGAGTCGAGTCTTTAACTCCTAAAAACTCTTCTCACAAGATTCGGACCACAAGAACTTCATTTTCTTTTGGGTCAACCGAGTCATAGGAGACGCTATAGAGGAGAAACCCTCAACAAAATGGCGGTAATAGCCAGCTAAACCCAGGAAACTACAGATATCAGTCAGACAAATAGGTCTAGGATAATTTCTAAAATCTTCGGTATTATGAGGATCAACTCTAATACCCTTGAAAGAAATGGTATAACCTAGAAAAGAAACTGACCTTAGCCAAAACTCACATTTACTAAACTTGGCAAATAACTTGTGATTTTTAAGGGTTTCCAAGACAATTTGAAGATAATCAGAATGTTCATCCTCAGTACGGGATTACACCAGTATATCATCGATAAACACAATGACAAACATATCCAGATATGATCTGAACACTCGATTTATAAGGTCCATGAAAGCTACTTGGGCATTAGTTAATCTAAAAGACATAACAAGAAACTCAAAATGGCCATAATGTGTTAGAAAATAAGTTTTTGAGATGTCACACTCCCTAACTTTGAGTTGATGATAGCCGGAACGAAGGTCTATCTTTGAGAAATAACTTGCACCTTGCAATTTGTCAAACAAATCATCTAT
The DNA here is from genome assembly GCF_002878395.1 of Capsicum annuum. NCBI lineage: Eukaryota > Viridiplantae > Streptophyta > Magnoliopsida > Solanales > Solanaceae > Capsicum > Capsicum annuum. Next base: position 163,208,064 of record NC_061119.1, read on the forward strand.
TCTCGGAAGGGGGTACTTATTTTTACAGTGACTCTATTTAGTTGGCGGTAATCAATGCACATATGCAAAGAACGATATTTTTTTCTCACAAACAACACAGGAGCACCCTAAGGAGAAACATTGGGCCTTATAAAACCCTTATTTAGTACATCTTTGAGTTTCTCTTTCAACTCCTTAAGTTCTGCAGGGGCCATATGGTAAGGAGGAATAAAAATGGGCTGAGTATCGGGAAAAAGATCAATCCTAAACTCTATCTCTCTATCAGGAGGTATCCTTAGGAGATCATTCGGAAAGACATTAGAAAACTCATTAACGATGTTAACAGATTGGAGAGTTAGAGTCTCAGACTTAGTGTCTTTGACTCTAACTAAATGGTAAGTATAGCCCTTGGAAATAAGCTTTCTAGCTTTGAGGTAAGAGATAAAATGACTCTTGGGTGACACAAAATTCCCAGACCACTCAAACACGGATGCACTCG
>NC_061119.1:163208641-163210419 GCF_002878395.1 Capsicum annuum
TCTCTTTCAACTCCTTAAGTTCTGCAGGGGCCATATGGTAAGGAGGAATAAAAATGGGCTGAGTATCGGGAAAAAGATCAATCCTAAACTCTATCTCTCTATCAGGAGGTATCCTTAGGAGATCATTCGGAAAGACATTAGAAAACTCATTAACGATGTTAACAGATTGGAGAGTTAGAGTCTCAGACTTAGTGTCTTTGACTCTAACTAAATGGTAAGTATAGCCCTTGGAAATAAGCTTTCTAGCTTTGAGGTAAGAGATAAAATGACTCTTGGGTGACACAAAATTCCCAGACCACTCAAACACGGATGCACCCAGAAACTGAAACTTGACCACTCGGGTCCGGCAATCAATAAAGGCATAAGAAGAATACAGTCAGTCCATACCCAGAATCACATCAAAATCTACCATGCCTAACTTAATCAGATCAGCCAATAAGACTCTATGAAGAACGATAACAAGACACTTTTTATACACTTTCTGGGCAACAATTGAATCACCCACTTGGGTAGAAACTAGGATACACTCAGGAATAATCTCAGGACTAATTTCAAAATTCATTGCAATAGAAGGTGTAACATATGAGAAATTGGATCCAAGATCCAACAAAGCCTACACATCAAACTAAAATATACGAAGCATACCAGTAATAACATCGGGAGGGTCCTCCTATTCCTGGAAGGACAGTATAGCATAGAATCTATTCTGGCACTGCCCGCCAGCATTGCTAGAAGAGGCACCCTGAGCTGGGGCTGGTTGAGTCCCCGAAACTAGAGCACTAACAGTCTGAGTCTGGGTCTAAGGGCGATAGTCACGACGCCCTTTTCCATCCTGTGGACAATCTCTAACTCTATGACCCATGTTACCACATCGAAAACAACCCCTCTTCTCACCTCAACACTCACCCGAATGAGCTCTACCACACTTAGGACACAGGGGATGATTTTGCATACTGCCAGCACTGTACTGGGACTGGGATACATATGACCTGGTACCTTGATCCTGCCTACCTTTAGGCACGGGAGCACTAGTAGATGATGGTGCTGGCATAGACGAATGAACCTGATACTGTGGGCGACTCCCTTCCTACGATCTAGTCTGACCATGTCCGTGCTGCTTGGACCTAGCTCTCTTATTCCCTCTCATTCTATCTCTCTTCTTAATCTTATCTGCCTCAATCTTTTGGGCATGAGTCATCATCCTAGAAAGATTCATCTTACTATTCAGCATAGCAGACCAACACTCCTTAACCACATAACTAGATACTCCAATCACAAACTTAATCATACTAGCCCGATTATCAACCCATTAAGTCAGGAGCATACTTGGCCAACTGATTGAACTTTAGAAAGTACTCCCTAACAGTCATAGAGCCCTGTTGCAGGTTCATAAACTCTTCCACCTTTTCCTTCCTCATCTTTAAAGGGAAAAACTTATCCAGGAATGCATCCTGGAACTCTTGCCAAGTTGTAGGGACAACTACCTCAGCTCTACCTTTCCTCCAAGAAACAACCCAGTCATAAGTAAGGTCTTTCAACCTATACATAGCCAATTCCACACTATGTTCCTCAGATAAATGCATCACCTGAGTAATATTCCGCACCTCTTCAATAAATAACCGTGGATCCTCATCAGACTTAGACCCATAGAATTTCAGCAAATTCATCCGCATAAAGTCACAGATCTTGAAAGCAGTTAAATTACCTCCCTGCTGTTGTGGAGCTGGGGCCGGGTTGGCCTAAATATTTGCAGTAACAGCTTGGGCCAGCGCCTGAAA
>NC_061119.1:163213419-163236425 GCF_002878395.1 Capsicum annuum
AAGTTTTATACTTAACTTTATGTTAGGGATATTGTAAGACCTTAATTCATACCTGAAAAACTTTCAAACTAAAATATTGATATTATCATTTATGAATAATTAAATTCATCGTGCTTGAGTCTATCTAGACACTCCAAAGCCTAAAATATTCACCGAAAAGTATGAGGTGACCTAATAAATAAAATATTAGCTATTTTGGATGCAAGTTAATATTGATCAACAAAAATTAAGAATTTTCATGAATTTATTATGAATAATTTAATAATGACAAAATGGATTGTTACAATCAGATACCAATTTACCATCCGTTCATCCCCTAATAGACAGTGGAGAAAAGCATGAGGTTGGAATTAGAGAGACATTACTAATAGAGTTGCTTGTACTTCATCCTTTCACTCACTCAATATCCTAATCAACCAACCCACATTCTACACTCAATCATTCTATCAAAGCTTTTCAAAATACGAAGATGAAGAGCAAAATATTTACAAACAAATCACTTATTCTCCTTTCAATGGCCTAATTCTGAAACTTGAGTGTTATGAAATCAAGATAATGATGGTTAAAAGATTCACCTTGATGAAGATAAACATCTAAATGCACCTCTTTTTCACTACCAAAGCTCCAGAGTCCCAAATTTAATTCTAAAAAGTGATACGAGATGCTACAGGAATCTACTATTTGAATTTCAACATTAAAAAAGTCCCACCTAATCCACCCAACACACAAGCTCTCTATGAGACACTTGATTTAGTTTCTAGCAAAGACTATCCTATTGTAACGCCCCGAAATCTGATTTTCGAGATACTACACGGTGCTTCGAACTACAAGTTGTCCTAATCTAACCCTGGCTACTTTCTACTAAGACAATCTAAAAATAGGGAAATATGAATATGAAAATACAATAAATGCAGAAATATTATCTGAATCATAAGAATCTCACAAAACTTTGTAAGACAATATTGGGAATTTGAATACTAAAGCAAAAGTCTAACACTGAATCTAGTAGTATGATAAGCCTCTACTAACTGAATCTGGAGAGTCATTAGGACAGGCCTCAACTGACTCAAACTGTCTGAAATGAAAAAAGAACATCTACTAATAAATTGAGTGTATGAATAACTAAGTCCCCGAACTATGAGGACTCACCAACTATAAGGATGTAGATGAGATGCTTGAAGATCACTCACGCTGCTGAGACTGAGCACCTGAACCTAAATTATGAGACAATGTAGCACATAGACGCATATGTGGATTAGTAATTTGATGACACACTGAGTATATGGTGGTGTATGCAATAAATAAAAAATATCATCATAGTTTATAAAATCATGCATGCTAAATATAAATGAATCACACGGCCTTGAGTAATCTAAAATATAAAAATCATAAATCGTAATCCATAAAGCATATCATAAAAATCTTATGAGCCATTACATTCAGTTCTAAAATTTGTTATTTCTAAAAGCTGCTACTTTATCTTATCAATTTGTAAGGGGAATACTTTATCTCAGGACTTTAAGAATCATAAAACCATAGCTTTCAAAACATATTCTTTTATCCCAAGACTTTAAGCTAGTAGAGATGGTTTTAAAAGTAGGGGACATCTTTTGGAAGGTTCTTCTAATCGACATACTCCATATGAGCATCTATGGAGTCCCACGTCTGCCCCTATTATGTAGGGCTATTCTACCCTTTCCATCGAAACAAAACTTCTATCTTAAGTGATCATAATCTGAGTCATCCACATAGAATTGAGAATAATCTTAATCCTACGGAGGCACGTAGTTCTGAGGTATGAAATAGTAGTAGCTTACCCATCTCGGTGCTAAATGCTACTCTTAGTCCTATGCTCAAAATCTAAAGAAATCCACTTCAAAAATAGCACAAGGTTAAATCTCAAGTTATATGAATAAAGTGGATTCTTTATCTTAGCTTAGGAACAAAAGGTGAAATCTTTATCAAAATCTGAGAATAATCTTATCTGAGGGTGCTCATAGCATAAGTAATCTCAACATAGCAATCTTAATTAGGGAATAATGACAAATACATCAATCACATGTTAAAAAACCTTTAAATTCAAGCTTGATAATATAAGAGCATTTATAATTCATCATAAAATCTAGAAATTTCAGCAATATGCATGAAAATATGAACAAAATTATGGAATGCAACTTCTATATCATTGGGAATATCATAAACTTGTAAATATCAATAATGGGTGTAAACCCTAATTTGAATTTCATGGAGAATCACATAAACTTTAGTCAAATTTGAATTTAAAATAGGCTTTGGGCACAAGGATGAAAGGATTATCCTCTTTCATAGCCCACATGCCTCAATTGATGATCTTGATGCTAAAATAAGAATCTTGTATCCTTATTGATGTTTTGGAGATGAATTCTTAGAGTTCTTGATTTGGAATTCTCAATCTTGAATTGCTTTGGAGAATTAATGGAGAACTTTAGATTTCTTGGGGATGAAGTTTGATGAACTATGATTTCGCTTGAGAGAGATTTGATGAAAAGTGGATGTAAAATACTTTGGAGGGATTTAATTCATTGTTTAGGATGGATTAGGGGCTGGGAGATTTACCAAAATTTCCCTCTTAAGCTCATACAACATTGGAAAAATGACCAAAATCCTAAATTTGGGCCTTGGCACAATGCGCCACTATCCCACCAAGCCACTGGAAAATGCCAAACTGGAATATGCACGGTGGCGCGATGTGGTGGTATCATGTTGCAACCTTGGATGGGACCTGTAAACTTGGCGCGAAAGGCCAATATCGTGGACCCTCACTGGAATTAGATAATTGGGGATTTGGCCCTCTCCGTGATGCACCTATACCTTGGAGTGCCATTGAAAATCGACAAACAGGAAATCAGGCCTCTCCGCGATGCGCCAAAATCACTGAGTATCAATGGAAATTGACAATTGTGATTTTATTCTTCTCCACAATGCGCTAAGGACCGAAATGATGGTGTTTTAAGGCTAGAACTTAAAATAGCCATAACTCCTTTACCGAGTGTCAGATTTAGGGGAATTTGGTATCAATGGAAAGCTTATTCGATTTCCCATGCAATGGAAAGTATAAATTCGAAGAATTTCACACAAAATAAATAGTATTCATTTTAGAAAATTACCCCTTAACATTCTAGGATGAATTCAAGCTGGGAAAATTCTCGGGGTATTATAATATCTCTCCCTTGAAAACATTCATCCTCGAATGTTCCTGGTTAGACTAAAAATACCGAGGAAAATCTGAAGCTATAGATAGTGTGCATAACCGAAGTAAATTGTGAAACTAAATCTAAATCATTCTGACCTTCTGAGTAGTTCTGTTAGTGCATGAACTTACATAAGGAATACTATATAGCTGAATATATGATCAGAAAAGAACTAAATAAAAGAAGAGTATTACCTTTGGCTAAATCTAAGTTTGCAGAGAAGAGGTGAGGGTACTCGACTAGCATATCTGCTTCTGCTTCCTAAGTGGCACCCTCAACAGGCTGATTTTATCAAAGAACTTTGACCAAGAGAACTTTTTTGTTCCTTATTCTATGGATTTGATGATCTAAAATCTTAACTAAAATCTCTTCGTGAGAAAGACTTTTCTAAATATCTGAGCTTTCTAATGGAACTACAATAGTGGAGTCACCGATACTATTTTTAAGCATATCGACATGGAATAATGGATGAACGGCTGACAATTCTGTGGGTAAATCAAGCTCATAAGCTACCCTCCCAGCATGACTCAGAATTTTATAAGGGACAATATACCGTGGACTAAGCTTCCCTATTTTTCCAAATATCTTCACCCCTTTCATAGTTGAAGAGATTCTTGTAGGCATCTCGAGGTTGATGAGGTCAAGGGAGCTATTCGTAGGATATTATGGGGTAGGGTGACGGGGCCAGACAAGATTTCAGTAAATTTTTGAAAGAGCACTAGCGGGGCAGGTCTGGAGTGGTTGACCAGGTTGATTAACATTATTTTTAGAGATACTAAGATGCCTGAAACGTGGAGGTGGAGTAGGATGATTCCAGTGTATAAGAACAAGGGAGACATTCAGAGTTGTAATATCTATAGAGGTATTAAGTTGTTGAGTCATACTATGAAGGTTTGGGAAATGGTGGTAGAGTTGAGGATGAGGAGGATCATGACGATCTCTGAGAATCAATTCGGTTTCATGCCTGGTCACTTGACCACTGAGGCCATTTACCTTGTGAGGAGATTAGTGGAGCAATTTCGAGAGAGGAAGAAGGACTTGAACATGGTGTTTATTGATCTAGAAAAGACATATAACAGAATTTTGAGGAAAATTCGATAGAGGTTCTTGGAGGATAGAGGGGTGCCCGTGGCATACACTAGGTTGATTTAGGATATGTATGATGGTGTGAAGACTCGTGTAAGGATAGTAGGTGGAGATTTGAAGAACTTCATAATTTTGATAGGGTTGCACCAGGGATCAACTCTTAACCCATTTCTATTTGCCTTGGTGATAGATGTTTTGACGCAACATATTCAAGGGAAGGTGCCTTGGTGTATGTTATTTGCTGATGATGTGGTTCTAATCGACAAAAATCGGGGTGGAGTTAATGATAAGTTAGAGATTTGGAAGCAAATGCTTAAATATAAAGGTTTTTGGTTAAGTAGAACCAAGATGGAGTACTTGGAGTGTAAGTTATGTGATATACCGTAAGAAGAAGGAGTGGTTGTAAAGCTAGACTCTCAGTCCATCTAGAAGAGGGAGAGTTTCAAGTATCTGGGGTCCATAATTTACTGTAATGGTGGGATTGACGAGGATGTCATGCATCGTATTAGGGCAGGATAGTTGAAGTGGAGGCTCGCTTCAAGAGTCCTTGGTGATAAGAAGGTGTCCTCGAAACTTAAAGGTAAGTTCTACAGAGTGGTATTTCGGACAACTATGTTGCATGGAACGGAGTGTTGGACAATTAAGAACTCCCATATCCAAAATGTAAAGGTGGCAGAGATGAGAATATTGCGATGGATATGTAGACATACCAGGAAAGATAGGATGAGGAATGAGATTATTTGGGAAAAGGTAGGAGTTTCCTGGATGGAGGATAAGTTTTGAGAAGTGAGGCTACGTTGGTTCAGGCATGTGATGAGGAGGGGACTTGATGCTCCAGTGCAGAGGTAAGAGACTTTGGCTATGGATGGTTTTAGATGGGCTAAAGGTAGACCGATGAAATATTGGAGAGAGGTGATTAGGCATGAAATAAAGCACTTACAGCTTATAGAGGACATGACCCTTTATAGAGAGGTGTGGAGGATGCTGATTAGGGTATAGGGTTAGGGGGTAGGAGCACGGCAGTTGTAATAGGGAAGTGCTCCATTGGGTCTGGAGTTTCTGGTTCGTAGTGTTGTGGCTGTAGTTTTTTAGGCTAGTGGTGTTGGCTTTTTTGCATCCCGTACTAGTTTATTATGCACTTATCTTTTCTGTTTGTTATACTATTAGTTTGTATTTTGTAACATACTAGTTTATATGCGCTTGTTTTTAGTTTTGGTTATACTGTTATTGGTCCTAAGCCGGGGGGGTCAATCAGAAACAGCCTTTCTACTTCTCTTGAGGTAGTGGTATAGTCTGTGTACACTCTACCCTCCCCAGACCCCACTAGGTGGGAATACACTGGGTATGTTGTAGTTTTACTAAATAAACAACCTCAAACTCACGGTTCCTTCTTCTCACGTCTGCATAGGATTTCTGATGACTCCAGGACGTTTTCAATCTCTCATTAATCAACTTAAATTTATCCATAGCTTCATACACTGCATCGAGATGAAGCAGAGTGGCCTCACACATCTCAAACAAACCAATGGGTGATTTACATCTCCTCCCATAAAGAGCCTCAAATGGAGCCATCTGAATGCTAGCATAATAACTATTATTATATGCGAACTCAATCAATTACAAATGCTCATCCCAACTACCTCTGAAATCAAGGGCACATGCCCTCAACATATCTTCTAGAGTTTAGATGGTCCTCTCTGCTTGACCATCTGTCTGAGGGTGAAAAGTTGAATTAAGATGGACTTAGGTACCAAGACCCTTCTGAAAAGCTCTCTAAAATTGGGAAGTAAATTGAGTGCCCCCATCTGAGATAATATACAAGGGAGCCCCCAATCTGACTAACTCTCGGATATACAACTTCGCATAATCCTCAGCTATATAGGACATATGATCTAGCAAGAAATGAGCTGACTTAGTTAATCTATCTACAATAACCCAAACCAAATCATGATGACGTTGTGAATGGGGTAAACCAGTCACAAAGTCCATTTTTACCTCTTTCCACTTCTAAATGGGGATACCAAACTTTTACAATGTACCACCAGGTCTTTGGTTCTCTACTTTAACCTGTTGACAAGTTGTACACTTGGCTACAAACTCTGCTATACCTGTTTTCATACCACTCCACCAATAGATTTCCCAACAAGTCGCAATACATCTTGGTAGCACCTGTATGAATAGAATAATGCGCACCATGCACTTCAGCCATAATTCTTCGTCTCAAATCATCAACACAAGGCACACACAATCTACACTGATATCTCAATATTCCATCTCCACCTTAGGAGAAAACATCTACCTTCTGGTCTTTAACTGACTCCTTCAGTTTGACCAAACTAAAATCCATATCTTGCTTCTTCTTCACTTCTAAAACTAAGAAAGATGCGGAACTACACTAAACCCAAACATTCCCTTCAGCTGAGTGAACCAACCTAACACCTAATCTAGCTAATCAATGAACTTCTCGAGCTAACTCTTTCTTATTATTTTCCATATGAGCAACACTACCCATAGACAATCTACTAAGGTTGTCTGCCACTATATTGGCCTTGCCCAGATGATACGACACACTCATGTCGTAATCCTTCAATAACTCTAACCACCTTCTATGATGAAGATTAAACTTCCTCTGAGTAAATACATACTGTAAGATTTTGTGGTCGATGAAGGCATCAATATGTACACCATGTAGATAACTTCTCCAGATTTTAAAAGAAAACACTACAACAGCTAATTCTAGATCATGGTTTGAGTAATTCTTTTCATGAGGCTTCAACTGTCTAGAGGAATAGGCTATGAACTTACCTCTATGTATCAACACAAAACCCAAACCAACTATAGAGGTATCATAGTAAAGAACAAAATCGTCAGTACCATCAGGTAATGGTATAACTGGGGCTAAAGTGAGTCAAGTCTTCAACTCTTGAAAACTCTTCTCATAGGAATCTGACCACTGGAACTTAACTTTCTTTAGGGTTAGTCTAGGTATAAGGGATGCAATAGATGAGAAACCCTCAACAAAACATCTTTAATAACCAGCTAGACCTAAGAAACTCCTAACGCTTGATGGAGAGATAGGTCTAGGCCAATTTCTTATAAATTTTGTCTTTTGGGGGTCGACTCTAATGCCATCGGTGGAAATAATATGACTGAGAAAGGCTACTGATTTTAGAGAAAATTCACATTTGTTGAATTTGGTGAACAATTGATGATCTCTAAGATTTTGTAAGGCAATTCTAAGATGATCTACATAGTCATCCTCACTACGGGAATACACAACATTATCATATATGAGTACTATGATAAATATGTCTAGATATTGTTTGAACACTTTGTTCAAGATGTCCATGAATGCTGCTGGGGCATTGGTTATCCTGAAAGACATGACTAGAAACTTAAAATGACCATAATGGGTTCTAAAGGCCATCTTTGGAATATCACATTCCCTTACTTTAAGCAGACGATAGCCGGATATAAGGTCTATCTTTGAGAAAGAACTTGACCCTTGGAGTTAAGAAAATAAGTCATCAATTCTATGAGGAGGATATTTTTTCCTGACTCTAACTTTGTTTAGCTGACAATAGTCAATATACATACTTAAGGAACCATCTTTCTTTTGTACGAATAGGATGGAAGTTCCCCATGGAGAAATACAAGGCTGTATGAAACCTTTATCAAAAAGATCCTTGAGTTGGTCTTTCAATTCCTTAAGATCTGCGGGAGCCATATGAAAAAGAGGGATAGAAATAGGCTGAGTATCTGGAAGAAGGTCAATACCGAATTCTATCTCTCTATCGAGAGGTACCTGTAATGCCCCAAAAATGGGTCCTGAGACGTCACACAGTGCATAGATTCACAAGTGATCCCAAGCTAACCCTTCTACTGGCATCCTTATAAGTAACTGACTAAAATATATAAATGTGAACAAAATCAGCGGAAACATAAAACTTCTCTGAACTTGATTAATACAAATCCCACACAACACGTAATAACCTTGGAAATAATCCAACCCCATATCACCTTGGGAATACTTCTTCACCATACATATAGCATCATACTTAATTACAGATAACTGAACTCAAACTTCTTACATATACTGTTCAAGCCTACTAGATCCCTTCCATATAACTAGCATCACTAACCAAGAAATTATTTCATACACTTTGATGACCATTAACTATTCAAACTTAGCATCTAGTACTAGCTATGATGAACCACAACTTCACACAATATTATTAAATGCCAAACATCTAAAACCATTAATCTGCTAAAACTTAATAACAGTAAGGATCAATCCCAATCCTATGATCTATCTTATTTAAAATCTATTAACAAATCCTTCTTCTACATATCATTACTATCTACCCTTTTTATACTGCTAAACTTTGTTCATAGCTCTATAAGTTTCAACTAAACTCCCCCTTGCAATCTCAGGGATGCCTAAATTAACAACACTCCTCCACAAAGTACCTTTATCAATAACCTATACTTTTATTACATGACAAACACCATCAACAACACTTTTCATACTCCAAGCAATAACAATTCACATTAACTAATGACTTCTTCTCCACCTTCTACTAAATTAACACACAAGGACATATCACTTCAATACTAACTCAATCTTATGCAAACGATTTGGCTATACATACATTCAATAAATCACCCTTACCATTTTTCTTATCACTACATCTCTAAACCCCCAGTTCCAACCAACACAAGAACAACAAGATGAACAATAAGTAGCTAGTGAATTAAAATAGGCCTTACATGACTTCACTAGACTTTGATTTTGTGTTTTGAACTAGAAAATGAGATGAATAACAAAGCAACTATGCTAGTGAATTGAAAGATCCCCACACAGCTACACTAGACTTTTAGTTTCAACAACACCATGTTAACAAAATTGCAAGGGATGGAAACTTGACACACAATATTCAATAATCTAAGAATACACATCTTACTCTGTCTTAGGTGAACGACTCATAAGAATGAGGACATAACTTTAAACTTGAGGGACTTATAACACACTAGAAGGCTCCTCTCAAGCCACTTTGTGAGACTTTAGAAACTTTTGCTAGCAATTTTGAGAGCATTATTAGGGGAAGGAATTGGAACTTGCCGATAATGTTACCTCAAGAATAGTGTATAGATAGGGAAGTATAGATTATCATTATAAATTCTGAGGAGGAATCTGAAAGAACACCTGACTAGATCTTAGTGCACGACTCTCCATGAACATGAATAAAGCCCTTCAAACTTTGGTACTTAAAAGTAATGATAGGATACTTTCTAGCCTTCTTATAATCCCATAACTATCTGAGGAGACTATTTGAGAAAGCCCAAGTAGTAAAGGCTTAATCTGGACTACTTTTGATACCTTGAAAATAAGTTAGAGATGGCCTGAATATAGTAAGATAAGAATCTGTATAAGTTTCTTAGAGACCCTTTCTATAGCACAATTTGAGACTTGAAAGAATGGAAACATTTCCTAAATGCCTTGTATCCTCTCGAAGAAAAGTACAGATATCTCTGTACCGTTCTGCAAGACTTTACTAGACACGGCTTCACAGACACCCTAGGACACTTGAACTCTATGCTTTGATACCAAGTTTGTAACACCCCGAAATAGGTCCTGAGACACCACATGGTGCTTAGGGTCACAACTGAGCTCAAGCTAACTCTTCTACTGGCATACTTACAAGCACCTGAATAAAATACATAAATCTGAACAAAATCAGTGGAAACATAAAACATCTTTGAACTTGATCAATATAAATCTAATTCTACAAGATCACAACACTGCTTTTAGCAACAAAACTAAAATTAAATGCATTGACACCACTAGCTATCTACAAAGCCTCTACTAGTACTGACTAAAGGTAGCTGAGTCATGATGCCCAACTATCCCAAATCAATATGACAAAATAAAGAAAATACAACACTTCTTAAGCTATATAACTAACTCGAGCCCTTGAATCAAAAGGACTCATCACCTGCTGAATAGAAGTTGTGGACTGACTGGATATGGTATATGAGCTACAACTTGTACCTACATTATCAGACAATGTAGCACATAGACATATATGTGGATCAATACTTTGAGGATGTCCTGAGTATATGGGGTGTATGCAATATTTAAATAATATCATCAATCTTTATAAAAATAATGCATGCTAATATAAAGGACTCACATAGCTTGAGCAAAAACTAAAATCTAAATCTCATATATCATGAATAAGGAAGCATGTAGTATAAATCTCGTGAGTCATTACACCTTATTCTAAAATCTGTATCCTCTTTTTATTCTCAAATCTTGTCAACTGGATGGAATCTTAAAACAAGAACTTTAAAAATATATCCTAAAACTTTAAATCTATAAACTATTTAAAGAGTAGGGTCTTCTATGGGAGGTTCTTCTAGCTGACATAAACCATGTAAGTTGACATGGAGTCCAACGTCTTACCCATGTTGGGGAGAGCTATTATACCATTGCAATTGAAACAGAACCTTAACTTTAGTGATCACTATCTCGACCTCGGGCCCATAAATCTCAATCCTATGGTAGCACATAGTTCTAGGGCATGATACCTTGAAATCATATCCAACTTGGTGCTTAATACTACTCCCATAAATAGGCTCAGAACTTTTAGGAAATCAACCTTAAAATAGCACAAGGGTTTTTAATAAAAACCAATTACGCTACTTTTTGCTATAAATTATGAACTATATGAATAATGTGGATTCCTTATCTTAGCTTAGGATCAAAAGATCAAATCTTGCTTATCATAGCATGCTAAAAATATAAGATTCTTGAAATATTAAAACTCAATGTTAAGGATTAAGGCTCATGCTTCAAACTCTTGTCAAAACATCTCAAAATTCTTGCTTGATAACATAAACACACATAAATCATATTAAAATCTGAAAATTTCAGCAATGCTCATAAAAATATAAACAAAATCATGTAATTTATATTCAACAGCTCTCAAAAACTAAAAATCTTGTAAATAGTGATAATGGGTTTGAATCTCAATATAGAACTCATATATAAACGTTCAAAATCATAGAAGAACATCCAACTCAATATACTTCTTGAAAATACTTCAACACCATTAAAATAATAAGGTCAAGAATATCAACATCATACTTACACTAATTTTCAAGAATCTGAAAAATTGCGTAACGCACATAAATACATGAAAATATTCATGCAATTCAATATTTTATCACTAGTAAACTCATAATATTCAAATAATATAAATTGGGTATAAACTCTAACTTCAATTTCATGGAAAATCACATAAAATTTAGTAATTTATAAGTTAAAAAAAGTTTTGGGCACAAGGATGAAAGGATTGTCTTTGTTCAAACCCCACATACCTTAATTGATTTGAATTGATGAAGAAAGCTTGAATCTTGGATCTTGGATGATGAACTTGAATGTAAAAGCTTGAATTTTGAATACTTTGGAGATGATCTTTATATCATTCTTGAAGTTCATGGATAAAAAACCCTAAATTCTTGATGTTTTTGTTGAAAAGAAGAAGATGAAATTAATGATTCTTGAGGGAATTGATTAGGGTTGTTCTTGAGGAAAAATTGGAGAATGGGGGCAAATAATTCCCCATTTGAAGCCTTAGATCGTGTTTTTACCAGCTGGTTGAGGTTGGAAAAGACCACATTACCCCTTATACTTTAAATCAAAAATTCGTAACCAGGATCCCGATTTAACCCTTTAGCGCGACGCGCTACCATCACAGCAGCTCACTGCCTCACACTAAAATGGCTATAGCATTTCGCTCGGGTATCGGATTTTTGCGAAATTGGTATTGTTGGAAAGATAATTCAATTATCTATAATTTGGTGGGTATTTTCATAGAAAGTTTCACATATATAAAATGTTATACACATTTAAAGTAGACCCTTGTAGGATTGAATGCCAAATTTTGGTCGAATCTAATGTTCTTAGCTCTACTTGGCTCTAAGTTACTTCTATAAAGACCATTCACCTAATAAGGACTTCACATACCTATGATTAAATTCATAACACAATAATTTGAATTATGGATCAAGAGTACAACAATTACACCTTCACCGTGATGCGTTAAAATTGCGTTAAGCTATTGGAAAAAGACGAGTGCGAATTTGCACTCGACGCAGTGCTATCGCGTTGCACCACTGGAAATTGAAAATTGGAAATTTTGAACTCTCCATGACGTGCCAATATAGCGGAGGTCCACTGGAATGTGACAATTTCTATTTTGGCATCCACCGCGATGCGGTGAGTACCCAGGTGGAACACTGCATTATTAACAATGCTCTAACTTCTTCACCAAGTGTCGGATTTGGGCAAATTTAATATCAACAAAAAGTTTATTCAGTTTCCCAGACAATGGAAGGTCTAAATCTGGAAAATTCTATATGAAATAAAGGTTATTCATTTTTGAAGCACACTCTTAACATTCTAGGAACGAATTTTAAGCTAGGAAAAACACAGGGTGTTATAGTATCTCCCCCTTGGGAACATTCATTCTCGAATGTGGATAATACTGAGGAATATTAGGTTATAAGCTATCATGCACAACTAAAATAAACTGAATAATTGAATCTTAAATATAATGAGTTACTGAACTAATCTGTGAGTGCATGAATCCTTATGAAATAGCTATATGGATGATATAGGAATGGGGGCATCAACTTATGAGTAATCATTACTTTAGGTAGGATCTGATTTTCTGAGAAAATGAATGAGAGGTTTATGACATGAAAAACTTGGGGTACTACTATACACCTTGAAGATCTTTTGGAAAAACATCAGGATACTTATTAACTACACCGACTGACTAACTATTAGAGTCTCTGCCTTAGTGTCTTTAACTCGAACCTAATGGTAAATGCAACCTTTGGATATCAACTTTCTGGCCTTAATATAAGATATGAAATGACTCTTGGGAGGCACTAAATTACCTGACCACTAAAAAACTAGCTCATCTAGAAACTGGAACTCACCACTCAGGTGCGACAATCTATAGAAGCATAACAGGAATTAAGCCAATCCATACCAAGAATAGATCAAAATCAACCATGTCTAACTCTATTATGTCTAGTAGCATGACCTTATGAATAGTGATAAGACACTTTTTATAAATTTGTTTGGCAATAATTGACTCTCCTACTAAGGTAGAAACTAAGAAATGCTCAGGGGTATTTTCAAAACTTAACTAAAACTTCACAGCAACTAGCGCGGTCAATAAGAGAAACTCGACCTAGGGTCTAACAACACATAAACAACAAAATAAAAGACATGAAGCATACCAGTAACAACATCTAGTGAATCCTCCTACTCTAGATGGGATGGTAAAACATTAAACCGATTCAGGCATTGCCCGCCACCAGTACTTGATAATGCACCCTGAGGAGGGGTTGGGCGACCTAGAGAAGCTGGTGCACTATTAGCCTGAGTTTGAGGACGAACATCTCTATTTCTCTGTCTAGCATGCGGGCACTCTTTGATTCCGTGATCCACCTGGCCATAACCATAACAACCTTTCTCACTCCACAAACATTCACCTCTATGATTCTTACCATACTTAACACACTAGGGATGATTAGTCATCCCACTCACACTATTTTAAGATCTGGACATAGAAGACTTACCCCACTATTCTTGCCTATTTTTGGGTGTAGAAGCACTGGCTGAAGAAGGTGCAGGCACAAATATAAGATTCTAAAACTATGAATGATTTCCCCCTCTAGATCTATTCTGATCATAATCAAACTACCCTATTCTTTCCTTCTTATTTATCCTCTCTTTCTTTTATCTTCACTGCCTCAATCTTTTGAGCATGTATCATCAGTCTAGGAAAATCCATATCTCCAATAAACATAGTAGTAGTACACTCCATAACTAACAACCAAAACACACCGGTCACAAACTTACTCATGCTTGACGTAGGGTCAGCCATCTGATCGGAGGCATACTTAGAAAACTAGTTGAACTTGAGGCAATACTCCTTCACTGTTATTGAACCTTTCCTCAGGTTCACGAACTCTTCTACATTGGCTTCCCTAATCTCACATGGGAAGAACTTGTCTAAGAACATATCCTAAAATATCTTCCATGTCATGGGAATTGCATTCTCCCATCTACTTTTCTTCCACATCACTACCCAATCATAAGCAACATCCTTCAGCCTATAGGATGCCAATTCTATGCTCTCTTCTTTAGAAACATTCATAATTTGGGTGATTTTCTTTACCTCATCAGATATAATTGTGGGTCCTCACCTGCCTGCGACCCAAAAAATTCCGGCGGGTTCATCCTTATAAAATCTCAAATTCTAGCTGCAGCTAAGTCCCCATCTTGATGAGGGGGGACTCTTGCCTAATGGTTGTCCTTTGCATTAGCTGTAATAGCTTGGTCTAGCACCTGAAAGGTAGCCCAAAACTTTGTATGTGTGACATATTCTTGTTCAAAGGATCTACGGGATGGGGCGTCTTATTTTAATTTCTGTAGGTGTTAGTTCGGCGAGGAGGCATTTTTTGTCATATGAAAGAACAAGGTAAAACAAGATAAAGAAACGGAATGCACGCTAAATCATGAAAGAAGAGATGATTTCCTAAAATGCTCCATAGCCTCTGTCTCATAGATGTGGCGCGGTTTACACCGATGATCAAGACTCTACATAACAGCTTGTCTAACTCCCTGGGACTCTCTAAACCTTAGACTCTGATACCAAGTTTGTAACAGCCCAAAATCTAATTTCCAGGATGCCATACAGTGCTCCGAACTACAAATAGTCTTGAGTTAACCCTGGTGCTTTATACTAAGTGAGTTAACCCTGGCTGCTTTCTACTAAGTCTGAATCTAAAAATAGGGGAAATATGAATATAAAAATACAATAAATGCAAAAATCTTATCTAAACCATAGAAATATCACAAATCTTTGTAAGACAATACTGAGAATTTGAATACTAAAGCAAAAGTGTAACGATGAATCTAGTAGTCCGACAAGCCTCTACTAACTTAATCTGGAGAGTCACTGGGATAGGCCCCATCTGACTCGAACAGCCTAAAATGAATAAAGGAATATCTACTATTAATCTGAGAGTGTGAATAAATAAGTCCCTGAACTATGAGGACTCATCAACTACAGAGATGTGGATGAGATACTCCAAGATCACTCACATTGTTGAGGCTGAGCACCTGATCCTACATTATGAGATAATGTAGCACATAGACGTATATGTGGATCTGTACTTTTATGATGTACTGCATATATGAGGGTGTATGAAATAAATTATCAATATCATCATAGTGTATAAATTCATGCATGCTAAACAATATCATCATAGTGTATAAATTCATGCATGCTAAATGTAAATGACTCACATAGGCTTGAGTAATCTAAAATATAAAAAACATAAATCGTAATCCATAAAGCATATCATATAAATCTTATGGGCCATTACATTTAGTTCTAAAATTTGTTCTTTTCTGAAAGCTGCTACTTTATCTTATCAATTTGTAAAGGGAATACTTCATCTAAAGACTTTAAAAATCTTAAGACCATAGCTTTCAAAAAATATTCTTTTATCTTTAGGCTTTAAGCTAGTAGATAGTTTTAAGAGTAGGGGACATCTTTTGGGAGGTTCTTCTAATCGACATACATCATGTGAGCATCCATGGAGTCCTACGTCTGGCCCTCATTAGGTAGGATTGTTCTACCCTTGACATCAGAATAGAACTTCTATCTTCAGTAATCACAATCTGAATCATCCACACAGAAGTGGGAATAATCTTAATCCTACGGTGGCACATAGGTCTGGGGTATGTAACCGTAGTAGCTTACCCATCTCAGTGCTAAATACTACTACAATTCTTATGCTCAAAATCTTAATAAATCCACTTTAAAAATAGCACAAGGTTAAATCTCAAGTAATATGAACAAATTTGATTCTTTATCTTCGCTTAGGAACGAAAGGTCAAATCTTTATCAAAATCTGATAATAATCTTATATGAGGGTGCTCATAGCACAAGTAATCTCAAAATAGCAATCTTAATTAGGTCATAGTGACCCATGCATCAATCTCATGTTAAGACACCTTAAAATTCATTCTTGATAATATAGGCATTTATAATTCATCATAAAATCTGGAAATTTCAGAAATATGCATGAAAATATGAACAAAATCATGGAATACAACTTCTAAATCATTGGGAATATCATAAACTTGTAAATAATAATAATGGGTGTAAACCCTAATTTGAGTATCATGGAGAATCACATAAACTTCAGTAAAAGTTGAAATTAAAACAAGTTTTGGGCACAAGGATGAAAGGATTATCCTTGTTCATACCTCACATACAACAATTGATGATCTAGATGTCAAAACTTGAATCTTGGATCCTTACTAATGTTTTGGAGATGAGTTCTTAGAGTTCTTGAATTGGGGATTCTCAATATTGAATTGCTTTGGAGAATTAATGGAGAACTTTGGATTTCTTGGGGAGGAAGTTTGATGAACTAGGGTTTTGCTTGAGAGAGATTTGATGAAAAGTGGATGTAAAGTGCTTTGGAGAGGTTTAATTCATTGTTTAGGACGGATTAGGGGCTGAGATATTTAAAAAAATTCCCAGCTTAAGCTCATAAACATAACTGCAAAAAAACCAAAGACTTTTGACCTTGGTGGGATGCGCCACTATCGTGCCAAGCCACTGGAAAATGCCAATTGGGAATCTACACGGTGCGGTGATGCGGTGGTATCGCATTGCCATCTTGGATAGGACCTGAAAACTTGTCATGATGTGCCAATATTGCAGACCGTCACTACAATTTGAATATCAGGGACTTGGCACTCTCTGCGATGTTCCTATATCGCGGAGTGCCACTGGAAATTGACAAACGGAAAATTGGGCCTCTCCACGATGCACCAAAATCATGCAGTCTTACTGGAAATTGAAAATTGCAATTTTATGCTTCTCTGCGACGCGCTAAGGAACGAAATGATGGAGTTTTATGACTGGAACTTAAAATATCCATAACTCCTTCACCTAGTGTTGGATTTAGGAAAATTTTGTATCGATGGAAAGCTTAATCGATTTCCCAAGCAATGTAAAGTCTAAATCTGAAGAATTCA
This sequence comes from Capsicum annuum, assembly GCF_002878395.1. NCBI lineage: Eukaryota > Viridiplantae > Streptophyta > Magnoliopsida > Solanales > Solanaceae > Capsicum > Capsicum annuum. The sequence continues at coordinate 163,230,880 of NC_061119.1, forward strand.
ACAATAAATAAATAGTATTCATTTTTTGAAGCCAAAACCTTAACATTCTAGGGATGAATTGAAGCTTGAAAAAATCTCGGGGTATTACACCTATGGAGAATTAACATCTTGATCTTATGGTAGTCAGCACACCATTTACAAGTCACATAACTTATATACTCACATGCATTCAATCCGGACTGCTAAATTTATTTTTTAAAGATAGCTTCAACAACTCACAGTTACTATCCCTTTTACCTCAAGATACTCATTGTTTCAAGCGTAGTGTTTACTACTATATATAAGACACAACATAACCTCTTACTCATTGCACATACTTACAACTATTAGGCATAGAGATTCCATAGAATTAGAGCCTACAATACATTCTCCTCCATAACATTGTTAATATCCATCTAATCATCATACCTTAATCACTCAATAATCAATATCCACCAAGTATCACCTAAGGAAAGATCCATTATACCATTTAATAATTCATTTATTCTTCCATTTAGGATAATTCTTGATTATTTTATGAATATAACTAAGCCATTTGATTTTGCATTGACTTTATCGTGAAAATTACTATTCTCTAAAATTGTTATATATTATCCAACTCTGTAGGACATGAAAATGTATAATTCAACCACAAGGTCAAGTCAATAGTAATTGATTTTCTCATGATTTTTCCTAATGCATAAATCCATAGCTACAACTTATGTCTTGACAATCACTAACTTAATATTTTTCAACGACAAATACTTCATGGTCAAGACAAATCACTCTTATATGACCAACACCAATTTAAGATATACAGAGTCATTATTATTTCTACCTAAAAATATTTTTATTACGGGCTTCACTTAACTCTTAATTGCCTCAAGAGTGGTCCCCATACCAGTAGCGCATAAGCAAGGTCAAACAAAATAATTCGATTATAGTTCATTAACAGTCTCATCACCAATATCATATTCCAGACAAATCATCAATCAAATTCTGTAGATATAAAAAACCTCTACTAGTTTTTGTTACTTTTATTTAAAACTTATTATTTTGCCAAGCATTGAATTCATTCACATAATGAACTTAAAGATAATGTGTCACTTAGCTAGTCCTCATAAGGAACCCATTATAATTTCAATAATATACCTGCACAAGAATTCTAAATACATTCTCAATAATTGGATCACACAAGGATCCCTAAATAATATCAAATAATCGAACTACATAAGGACCTATCAACAGCATCATTAACAAGAACCACTCATTATAGAAAACACATATCACCTTAGCCTTTTATTCATGTCACCTTTTCACTATATTTTAGTGACATCATGTTCTCACATCATCCTCTCAATTCTCAAACCATCAATTTTATCAGTATAATAGTACCAAAAATAAGTAAGCACCATAGAATTGCTAATTTCACAATAACAAGAAATTAAATAATCTCATCATAATTATCAACAAAAATAACTTAGTCAATTTTCATCACTTAAATTCAAACAACAATAATTCACAAAAATGACAAAAATTTAGCGACACAAGTTTAGCCAAATATCATTCACAACCAATCAATAAGTTAGCAATTTTCACAAGTCTTTACCTATTAACAATAACTTTTAGACCTTATTAATAGATACCAATTGAAATCTCCTAGATTTTTATTCAAATTACTGAGATATCAATAGGAATCAATTATATTCCAATTGAGCTCTATTAAGATGCAAATTAGAATTATATAGTTACCAATTGGATTCAATCAAATAGTCCAAGATTGGGATGACACGACGGAGAGAAAGAAAGGAAAATGAATTCTACATGTCTCATAGCCTTCCGAAGATTGGGTGTGTGTCCCTACACACCAATCTACAGAACTCTACTTGACATTGCTCTTGTACTTGTGGGATCGGTGAACCTAACGCTCTAATACCAACTGTCATGACCCAAACTACTAGACTATGAAGTCACCTACACTATTTAAAGAAGGTAGGAGAACCCTTATTACCCAACTAAAAATATGCAGAAGACTTCTGTTTTTAAAGGAATACAAAACTAAATATAAAAAAGTAAATTAAATATTAATAATTAATTTTTTATAAGACTTCTGACAAGTTTCCTTCATTATCCCAAGACTTAGTCAGACATGTACAAGAGCTATCTACTACAACAAGCTTACAATAAATAAATAAAATAAAGACTCTAACATCTACTAAGTTGTAAGTTGTAATACCCCAGGAAATTTTTCCTTGAAATTTTGTGCAAGAAAACATGTTGGGTTCTATCTTTTAGAATGAATTATAAATTTTTCATGCAGAATGTCTTAGATTATGACACACCATTGCATAGAGTATTGAATAATATTTCCAACAATATGTGGATCATCCAAAATAGACACCCGAGTGACGAGTAATGATCATTTCGATTGAATCGTGAATAGTAGTGAATAGTAAAATGTGCAGGAAAAAGTACTGAGGCCTGGCGTATTTTTTCTCGAAATTTAAACGATCATAACTCCTTGTACATAATGATCTACTATATATCAAAGGAAATCTCTATGAGTCCTCTTTCCAAAGAAATTGGTTTCATACAATTTGTTTATCGGAGCAAACAGTTATGGTTGATCTACTTCAACCTATCAAAAGAAAGTTTTTGGGTCAAATTCAAACGATCATAACTCCTCGTACACAATGACCTGGGTGAGATACTATATATCAATAGAAAGATATGAGAGTCCTCTTTCTAATGAAATTGGTTTCATCCAATTTGGATATCGAAGTAAAACGTTATGGTTAATCTACTTCAAACTATCAAAATAGTCCACCAAAGGACAGATTCGAGAATTATTTGATTTTTAGGAGCATTTTGGTCATTCCCCCTCACCCAAAATCCATCCAAACCCTAGATTACAGTCTATTAGAAGCATTATATGTTATATTTCATCAAATTCCCTCAAAAAGAAAACCCTAAGCTCCTATATCCAACTTCAAGAACCTCCAAAGTTCACCATTAATTCTGCAAATTTATTCAAGATTCCAAGTTCTTAGTTCAAGAACTTCAACAACCACCAAAGTTCACCATTAATTCTGTAAATTTATTCAAGATTCCAAGTTCCTATTTCATGAACTCCAAGAACCATCATTCAAAGGCATGATTAACATCTCAAAAATGAGTATCGATCTAAAGTTCATCATTCAAGGTATGTGGGGTTTTTCAATAAGAACTCTCTTTCGTTCTTGTGCCCAAAAGTAATTTTCTTTACAAATGAATGATTTTTATTTGATTTTTACAAATTTGAAGCATGAACCCATATCTTATGATGATTATTATGAAATCTTGATGTTTATGATTTTGAAAGATGAATTTACATGTGTGGAGATATAAAGCATGAATCTTGAATGATATTTATCATGATTTTGATATTTGGGTCGTGAATTCCCATTGAAAATTATGTTTTTTTTTGAGAAAGTGTGTGTTATAAGCACGTTGATGTTGAATATTTGAGATATTTTAAATAATTTGACCTTTTGGTCTTAATAGAGTTGTTTTGAACTTGAGTGTGAAAGAAATCCACAATGTGGTTGATTTTGATAGATGGGAAGCATGATGGCTCCCGATGTATATTTATATATTACTGAAACTTTTTTGTTATGGATTATCTTTGAAATGATTTGAGCTAAGTCCGAGAGAAATCTTTAGCACCAAGTGGGAGGTATAAAGCGACCTTACTTACCTAGAACTACGTGCCCCCATAGAAGTGAGCCTGAGGCTGATTTATATAGTGATCACTAGTTTCTGTGGATTTGATATCGATATTCCTACTCCGATTGCAAGGATAGGATGGCTCTCCCCAACGTGGGTTGTACGTTGGACTGCATGAGGCTCACATAGCGTATGTCGGTTATAGGATCTCCCAGTGTGTGTGTGTTTCCTTATGTCTATGGTGAATGGTAAAGTGATTTTAAAGTGGAATTGTGAAAGTTATTCTTTCGAAAGATTTTAATGATATTTACATTATGAGAATTGATATTCTTGATGAACTGAAAGTGATTGATAAATTATATGACAACTCACATGTGTTATTGTACTTATTTCATCCTATCATGATTATGATGATTTTGTTCTGGCTATGTGAGTCTTTCATACGTCCTGCATATTTCTTATAAATATTTATGATGATGATGTTTATACAACTGCGTACACACCCATATACTCGGTTCCTTTCTATGGTACTGACCCACATCTTCGAATGTGGGATGCATTTTCTCGGAATGTAGGTTTAGGTGCTCATGTCCAGGTTTGACAGTGATTCTTCGGGCATGCTGTTCTACATCCTCTATTATGGTGAGTCCTTATGTTTCGAGGACGTGATGTCTAATGTTGGTTTCATGGAATTATTTACATTTGATAACTAAGTATGAGTCAGTTGGGGCATGTCTCAATGGCTTACTGGTTTTATTGATTTTCTTAGAGGCTTGTCAGACTAGTATAGATGTTGGGAGTTGACTAATAAGTCGTATTTTGTTATCTTTATAAAATTCTTTTATTCTTGGATGATGATTAATCTGTTGATATTTGAGGGTTATTTATAGAAACCCTGTTAATTTGTGTTAAACTGAATAAAAATGGCTCAAAAGGTTAGCTTGGGGTTACTCGTAGCCTCAAGCACCGTGTGATACTCTGGGACCCATTTTTCGGGGTGTTGCAAATTTGGTATGAGCTTAATCTTTTAAGGTGTCCTAGGGAGTCTGACAAGCTGCGTTAAGTAGAGTCTTGATCATCGGTGTGTAGCACGCCACATATATAAGCAAAAGGTTACAAGATATTTTAGGAAAAAGTGTGATTGTTTCTTTCAGAAGTCTATCTTGCTTAAAGTATCTTTCTCTGCTATTGATTCGTGCTCTCCTCTTTTAGAAATATGCCTGCACGTCGAGCGAGAAGAAATAATGATGGCCTGGGAATTCTGTGTCACCCAAGAGTCATTTTATCTCTTAACTCAAAGCTAGAAATCTTATTCTCAAGGGGTGTATTTACCATTTGGTTAGAGTCAAAGATACTAAGTCTGAGACTCCAACTCTACACTCTGTTAACATCGTCAATGAGTTTTCTGATATCTTTTCGGATGATCTCCCAGGGATACCTCCTGATAGAGAGATAGAGTTCGAGATTGAACTTCTTCCCCATACTCAGGCCATTTCTATTCCTCCTTACCATATGGCCCATGCAAAACTTAAGGATTTGAAAGAGCAACTTAAAGATATACTAGATAAGGGTTTCATAAGGTCCAGTGTTTCTCCTTGGGGTGCTCCTGTGTTGTTTGTGAGAAAGAAAGATGGCTCTTTGCGTATGTGCATTGATTACCGCCAACTAAGTAAAGTTATGGTAAAAAATAAGTACCCCCTTTCAAGAATAGATGATTTTTTTCACTAATTGCAAGGTGCAAGTTATTTCTCAAAGATAGACCTTCATTCCGGCTATCATCAACTCAAAGTTAGGGAGTGTGACATCCCAAAAAATACTTTTCGAACTCATTATAGCCATTTTGAGTTTCTTGTTATGTCTTT
>NC_061119.1:163236525-163259522 GCF_002878395.1 Capsicum annuum
CCTTACCATATGGCCCATGCAAAACTTAAGGATTTGAAAGAGCAACTCAAAGATATACTAGATAAGGGTTTCATAAGGCCCAGTGTTTCTCCTTGGGGTGCTCCTGTGTTGTTTGTGAGAAAGAAAGATAGCTCTTTGCGTATGTGCATTGATTACCGCCAACTAAATAAAGTTATGGTAAAAAATAAGTACCCCTTTTCGAGAATAGATGATTTTTTTCACCAATTGCAAGGTGCAAGTTATTTCTCAAAGATAGACCTTCATTCCGGCTATCATCAACTCAAAGTTAGGGAGTGTGACATCCCAAAAAATACTTTCCGAACTTATTATAGCCATTTTGAGTTTCTTGTTATGTCTTTCGAGTTAACTAATGATCCAGCAGCTTTCATGGACCTCATGAATCGAGTGTTCAGACCATATTTGGATATGTTTGTCATAGTGTTCATCGATGATATACTGGTGTACTCCTATAGTGAGGATGAACATTCTGATAATCTCCGAACTGTCTTGCAAACCCTTAGAGATCACAAGTTGTTTGCCAAGTTCAGTAAGTGTGAGTTTTATCTTAGTTCAGTTGCTTTTCTAGGTCATATCATTTCGTCTGAGGGTATTAGAGTTGATCCCCAAAAGACCGAAGCTTTTAGGAATTGGACTAGACCTATTTCTCTAATTGATATGCAAAGTTTCTTGGGTTTAGCTGGCTATTACCGCTGTTTTATTGAGGGTTTCCTTTATAGCATCTCCTATGACTTGGTTGACCCAAAAGAAAGTGAAGTTCTTTCGGTCCTAATCTTGTGAGAAGATTTTTCAGGAGTTGAAGACTCGACTTACTTTAGCCCCTATTTTGACTTTGCCTGATGGTGTTGATGGTTTTGTGGTGTACTGTGATGCTTTAAGAGTTGGTTTGGGTTGCGTATTGATGCAGAAGGGTAAGGTGATAGCTTATGCTTCTAGACAGTTGAAACCCCATAAGAAAATTACCCCACCAATGACCTTGAGTTGGCTGCTATTGTGTTTGCTTTGAAAATCTAGAGACACTATTTGTATGATGTACATGTTGATATTTTCACTGATCATAAGAGTCTGCAGTATGTGTTTACCTAGACAGATTAAATCTTAGGCAGAGACGATGGTTAGAATTATTAAAGGACTATGATATCAGTGTGTTGTACCATCCGGACAAGGCCAATATTATGGTGGATGCCCTAAGTAGAGTGTTCATGGGTAGTTTTTTGCATGTGGTAGAAGGAAAGAAAGAGTTGGCTCGTGATGTACATTGTTTAGATAGATTAGGGGTTAGGTTGTTTGACTCTGCTGAAGGTAGTATAGGGGTTCAGAGTAGTTCCGAATCCTCCTTGGTTTTGGAAGTGAAGGATAATCAATACTTAGATTCTAGTTTGGTCAGACTAAAGGAGTCGATCAAGGACCAAAAAGTAGAGGTTTTCTCCCAAGGGGAAGATGGTGTGTTGAGATTGCAGGGTAGATTATGTGTCCCGAATGTTGATGATCTAAGATAGAGGATTATGGTTGAAGCTCATAGGGCACGATATTCTATTCATCCTGGTGCTACCAAGAAAGATATAGCAGCATTTGTTGCTAAGTATGCAACATGCCAAAAGGTTAAGGTTGAGCACCAAAGACCTGGTGGTATGATGCAAGGGTTTAGTATTCCCACTTGGAAGTGGGAAGAGATAAATATGGATTTCGTGATTGGTTTACCTCCTTCCCGACACCATCATGATTCCATTTGGGTTGTGGTTGATAGGTTGACTAAGTCTACTCATTTCTCGCCTGTTCAAACTTCGTATACTGCTGAGGATTATGCTAGATTGTATATCCAAGAGCTAGTCAGACTGCATGGAGTTCCCTTCTCTATCATTTTGGATAGGGGTACTCAGTTCACTTTGTAATTTTTGAGAGCATTTCAGAAGGGGCTTGGTACCCAAGTGCTTTTGAGTTCTACTTTTCATCTACAGACTAATGGTCAGACTGAGCGGACCATCCAGACCTTAGAGGATATATTGTGAGCTTGTACACTTGACTTTAAGGGAAGTTGGGATGATCACTTACCGTTGATAGAGTTTTCTTACAATAATAGTTTCCACTCTAGTATTGGCATGGCTCTATTTGAAGCCTTATATGAGAGGAAGTATAGATCACCCATAGGATGGTTCGAGGTGGGTGAAGCGGTTGTAAGTGGTCTTGATTCGGTAGTTGAGGCTATGGAAAAAGTTGAGTTGATTAGGGAAAGGTTGAAAACTGCGTAGAGTTGTCATAAGTTATATGCGGATGTTAGAAGAAGAGACCTTGAGTTTGAAGTTGGTGACCTAGTGTATCTGAAAATTTCACCCATGAGGGGGGTGAAGAGATTCAAAAAGAAGGGGAAGCTTATTCCCCGTTATGTTGGTCCTTGCAAATTTCTTAGCCATGTTGGTAAGGTAGCTTATGAGGTTGAGTTGCCTTCCGAGTTGTTCTATGTTTATCCAATATTCCATGTCTCCATGCTTAGAAAGCATATTAGCGATGCTGTGGTAGTGGATTTCTCTGTGAGTGCTGACATTCAAGAAAATCTTTCTTTTGATGATATTCCTATTGAGATTCTTGATTTCAGTGTCTGAAAACTAAGGAACAAAGAAGTTCCCTTGGTCAAGGTGTTGTGGCGAAACCAATCTGTTGAGGGTGCAACTTGGGAAGCTGAGACGGATATGCGATCCAAGTACCCGCACCTATTTTCCGCAAACTCCGATCAAGCCGAAGGTACCATTCTTTCCTAAATCATGCACTTCTAATAAAATTTGCAGCAGTTCAGCTGTCATTTATTATGTGTTCAGCTGTAGTTTCTTGAATTTATGCATTCTATGTTGCAATCGAAGTGAGAAACGATGTGGTGATGAGTCTAGCGAATGGTTTCAGCTGTATGCTCTATTCCCTATCTAATCTTGGCATGTCTAGCATCATTTGAGGATGAATGTTTCCAAGGGGGGATGATGTAATTCCGCGGGAAATTTTTCGTTGAAATTTTGTGCATAAATGTGTAGGGTTCTATCTTCTAGAATGAATTATAAATTTTTCGTCAGGAGTGTCTTATATTATGACACACCATTGCGTAGAGTATCGAATAATATTTCCAACTATATGTGGATCATCCAAAATGGACACCCGAGTGATGAGTTATGAACATTCCGATCGAACCGTGGATAGTAGTGAACAGTAAAATGTGCAGAAAATAGTACTAAGGGCTGGTGTATTTTTGCTCCAACTTTAAATGATCATAACTCCTTATACATAATGATCTGGGTGATCTACTATATATTAATGGTAAGATCTGCGAGTCCTCTTTTAAATGAAATTGGTTTCATCCAATTTGTTTATAGAAGCAAAAAGTTTTGGTCGATCTACTTCAGCCTACCAAAAGCGAATTTTTGGGTCAACTTCAAACGGTCATAACTCCTCGTACACAAGGATCTGGGTGAGATAATATATATCAACGGAAAGATATGAGAGTCCTTTTTGTAATGAAATTGGTTTCATCCAATTTAGATTTTAGAGTAAAATGTTATGGTTGAACTACTTCAGACTATCAAAATAGTCCACCAAAGGATAGATTCAAGAATTATTTGATTTTTAGGGGCGTTTTGGTCATTCCCCCTCACCCAAAATCCGTCCAAACCCTATATTGAAGCCTATTAGAAGTATTATATGTTATATTTCATCAAATTCCCTCAAAAAGAAAACCCTAAGTTCCTACATCCAACTTAAGAACCTCCAAAGTTCACCATTAATTCTGCAAATTTATTCAAGATTCCAAGTTCCTAGTTCAAGAACTTCAAGAACCTCCAAAGTTCACCATTAATTTTGTAAATTTATTCAAGATTTCAAGTTTCTAGTTCAAGAACTCCAAGAACCTTCATTCAAAGGCACGATTAACATTTCAAAAATGAGTATCGATCTAAAGTTCATCATTAAAGGTATGTGGGGTTTTTCAATGAGAACTCTCTTTCATTCTTGTGCCCAAAAGTAATTTTCTTTACAAATGAATGATTTTTATTTGATTTTTACAAATTTGAAGCATGAACCGATATCTTATATTGATTATTATGAAATCTTGATGTTTATGATTTTGAAAGATGAATTTACATGTGTGGAGATATAAAGCATGAATCTTGAATGATATTTATCATGATTTTGATATTTGGGTCGTGGATCCCCATTGGAAATTGTGTTTCTTGAGAAAGTGTGTGTTATAAGCACGTTGATGTTGAATATTTGACATATTTTGAATAATTTGACCTTTAGGTCTTAATGGAGTTGTTTTGAACTCGAGTGTGAAGGAAATCCACAACGTGGTTGATTTTGATAGATAGGAAGCATGATGACTCCCGATGTATATTTATATATTACTGAAATTTTTTTGTTGTGGATTATCTTTGAAATGATGTGAGCTAAGTCCGAGAGAAATCTTTAGCACTGAGTGGGAGGTATAAAGCAACCTTACTTCCCTAGAACTACGTGCCCCCGTAAAAGTGAGCCTGAGGCTGATTTATCTATTGATCACTAGTTTCTGTGGATTTGATATCGATAGTCCTATTCCAACTGCAAGGATAGGATGGCTCTCTCGAATGTGGATTATACGTTGGACTCCATGTAGCTCACATGGTTTATCTCAGTTATAGGATCTCCCAAAGTGTGTGTGTTTCCTTGTGTCTATGGTGAATGGTGAAGTGATTTGAAAGTGGAATTGTGAAAGTTATTCTTTCGAAAGATTTAAATGATATTTACATTATGAGAATTGATATTCTTGATGAACTGAAAATGATTGACAAATTATATGATGACTCATATGTGTTATTGTACTTATTTCATCCTCTCATGATTATGATGATTTTCTTCTGGCTATGTGAGTCTTTCATACATCCTGCATATTTCTTATAAATATTTATGATGATGATGTTTATACAACTTCATACATACCTATATACTCGGTTCCTTTCGATGGTACTGACCCACATCTTCGAATGTGGGATGTATTTTCTCGGAATGTAGGTTCAGGTGCTTAGTTCTAGATTCGACAGTGATTCTTCGGGCATGCTGTTCTACATCCTCTGTTGTGGTGAGTCCTCATGTTCTGAGGACGTGATGTCTGATGTTGGTTTCATGGAATTGTTTACATTTGATAACTGAGTATGAGTCAGTTGGGGCATGTCTCAATGGCTCGCTGGTTTTATTGATTTTCTTAGAGGCTTGTCAGACTAGTATAGATGTTGGGAGTTGACTAATAAGTCATATTTTGTTATCTTTCTGAAATTCTTGGATAATGATTACTCTGTTGATATTTGAGGGTTATTTATGGAAACCCCATTGATTTGTGTTGAACTAAATAAAAATGGCTCAAAGGGTTAGCTTGGTGCTACTTGTAGCCTCAAGCACCACCCATTTTCCAGGGCGTTACATAAGTGCAGAAGTTAGTGTTGAATCTCTTCATCCATCTAGTATCTGCAAACTAGCCTGCATCCAGTCTACACCCCAAGAAGGAATGTAAAAGAGTAGAGTCACTATAACTACACATACTGACAGGCATCATCAGCCGACCGTGTAAGACCATATAATCATAAAATAGAATTAAGAAAAATAAATCATGACAGTTTGAATGGAATATAATTCAACTAAGGTTATAATAGCATTACTACTTTTCCTATATAACTTACATCATCCAACTACTCTTCAAACTCTATAAATATTATATTCATTACTAACATACCCTAGCCTCATTAATTCACACAATCAACCACAATCCAATGCTAGTACATTACTATTCCTTTTTATTCACCTTAACTTTTTCATTACACATATTCACTGGAACAAATCCGTAATCATAGAAAACTCACACTAAACTCTCAGGCTAACATTCTGATAAGCTACGATTAAAACACGTATAAATAAAGTGAGTCAACCAACATATAAGTAAGTATAAAGTTTCACTTTTTCAAATACATATCACACAATCAAATACCCAATGAATCAACAATACAGTAATAACAGATCAAATAGTGCTCACAAATAAGGCACATAACTATCTAGAGTATCAAACATACAATAAATATCTACAGACTAAACACAAATAAGTACACACATGCTTGTGACTTATTTTTTTCCAAATTGTCTTGATGTGCAGGGAACAATCTATGTTCATGTACCGTACCGGCGTGGTACCCTATCCACCATATACATATTCGTACCGGTATGGTACTTGATTCATTATATACATCTTCATCCCAGCATGGCACCCGATCCAACATATGAAAATCTGTACCAGTGTGGTATCCGATCCAGCATATATATACCCATACCGGTGTGGTACCCGATCAAACATATACATGTTTGTACCGGCGTGGTACCCTATCCAATATATAGATATTCGTACAAGCGTGGTACCCGATCCACTAAATATATATCTATACCGGTGTGGTACTTGATCCAACATGTACATATCCGCACCAGCGTGGTACCCGATCCACTATATATATATCCATACAGGTGTGGTATCCGATCTAATATAAACAAGTAATATCAATATCAAATTTATACTACATCACAACATACAATACAATGTATGAAGTTTACAAGTACATTTAATGTCATAAGACAATTCCATCAAGTAAATTTTAAATAATCATTTATACATGTCTCAACAATCCAAACGTTATCAATTTCAAGCATATCCAAATACCAATCAACAAGTATCCAATTTAGGAGCATACACACATTTAAATCAAGTCTAAACTCCAATCAAACTATAACTTATTAGGTGTATTTTATTAAATTCACACTATCTTTGGGGATGCAATACGATGTACTAAATTGTTACGTGTACTTAAAATCATAAAGAAATTCGATTAAGTGCTTTCATTTATCAATATTTTGACCCTTTCGGAGGATTATTTCAATAATTCACCACGATCATCAATAATCCATTCATGACATTAATACAAGGAGTTATCATTATCAAACAAGCCTATCATAGGCACATTTCAATAAATCATCATTATCACCAATTTAGTCTCTCATGGGAATTCAATAGATAAAGTGCTTTGACCAATACCAAAACGAGAGTATCATAAAATAAATCACAATTTAACGCTTCAGCATACAAGTCACTATTGGAGTATTACATACTCATTAATTATTAAAATGTCACTACCTTTTTCCATATAATACAATCATACACTTATTCAAGTCATCTCTGCTTTAGATATTACTATGCTTATTAATACTTGATCCTATCACAATTCTCCTCATCATATTATTGTCTAATACATGCAACTTAATATCATTATAACTCAACTAGGTTCATCACTAGAACAACTAAGAACAATCATGTCAACATACATCATTTATAACAATGTCCTTGTGGGTACATAGCACATAATATCATAAGTATCACATAATAAATCGATAATAACATTTTCTGGATTAAAGTTAAGTTCTCATGTCTTTATCTATCTCAACTCCATGCCTAAAAGCCTAGACATGCTTTCTCCCATCAATTTTATATTATGAAAATATAAACTAACACAATCTTATACTCATTAAACCTAGCCTTCCTGGACGCCAAGATTTTGGAAGAAACAAGCTGTAACAAAGATGTTCTTTCTTTCCTTCATGCCTTGGAATAATCAATCATCTAAAAGTCAAGCAATCATAAGAGTAATAAAATAATTACTCTTCAAATATATATCTTGGTGATTCAAACCCACGAATGATACCCCTAATTCAATACCATTTCTCAAGTTTAATTAATCATTAATTAGCCCTTTCAAGCTTAATCCATCTCCATTAATGTAGTTTTCAATCTAAAGGTCTCGTCTTTATGGAATTCAAGGTTCCCATAAAAATTCATAATCTAGTATATGATATTCATGTTAGGAATATTTAATTTATAGTTTAGAATAAGCTCTAGGTCATATTAAAAACACTCATGAGTATTTTTCCAAAAGAATTCCACCATTAAAGGTCTTTTTAAGGATTCCAAGATGTTAAAGAATTAAAAGATGAAGAAAATAATGGAAAAACTTACCTCAACGAAGTAACTTCACCTTAATCTTTGAAAAATCACCTCTCTAGGTTTGGAAAATAAAATTTGGGTTTTTTAGACCTAAAATACAGCTGAATCTAATTTAAATATCATCAGAATTTTCGCTACAGCAAAATCCCATTTCAGCCTGGACAGTGCTTAGTAAAACAATCATAACCTTTCACTCCCAATTTGGGTTAAGGAATGTTTTATTGAATTGGAAAGATGACTCATATTTATTTTATTTGGTAGGTCTTGGGACCCCTAAATCCCTATATTGTATGAGATGTGATCATTTAAATTTGGCGTTAATAGAAACCCATATCAAAATTGTATCGGAAAGAAAGTTTTATACTTAACTTTGTGTTAGGGATATTGTAAGACCTTAATTCATACCTAAAGAAATTTCAAACTAAAGTGTTGATATTATCACTTATTAATAATTAAATTCATCAGCTTTGAATCTATCTAGACATATCTGAAGGCTAAAATCTTCATCGGAAAGTTTAAGGTGATCTAATAAATAATTATTGGCTATTTTGGACATAAGATAATATTGAGGAATGAAAATTAAGAATTTTTATGAATTTATTATGAATAATTTCATAACGATGAAATGGGTTGTTAAAATATAATCAATGATTTTGTAAAGATTTGACTTTAAAAATAAGAAAAGATTTTAAACATTAAAAAAATCATAACCCAAATATGATTTAAATTGATATGTTTCGCTTAGAATGTGCCAATAAAGGAAAGAGATACTATTTGGAAAATTCAAAAGTAATGACCAATCAACCACTTAAAACTTCTGGTGATAAAACAATATGTGTATATATTTATATTTACATTATTATATCAAGCTGTGAAAGATTTTTGAAAAGTTATTTGAACTTTTAGACTTTATTAAAAATATCCACAATATCTAAAATCATTTAATTTTAAATAATCAAACGTCATACGTGCAAGACACATGCAAATAAACATGTTCTTTACAAGTGTGATAAACATCAAATGAGTAGCGCATTTATTGTTTAAAATATATTTTTTTAAATCAACTGTAAATTTAACCTTTCATTAGTAGTTAGCAAACATCCAGTAAAGTAACAAATGACTAATTTAATACAAAATAAAAGTATATTCTTGCGACAACACAGAGATTTGTAGAAAATTAAAATAAGATTTTCAATACAGAGAATACACAAAATTGTAAAATAGAAACAAAATTAGCAATGCTCATCTCGTTCTTAGCATTCTCAGTGCTGTGATAAAAAAAAAAGGGCAGCCCTGGCTCCTGCTTTTATTAGAGAAGAAGGACGACAATTAAATACTTCTTGAAATTGATCATGAGATGCTTCAACGATGCTCTTATTCTAAAGAGGAGCTTTCGAAGAAACCTGGTGAGTAATTCGTTTTCTTTTATCTTTCCATCTATTTATCCTCTTAAACCTATGAATCCAAAATTATATAACGACTAAGGGACCTCAATTTATCTATGAAAAACTGACTATGCAATGACTAATGGGCCTCAATTTCTCTATGAGATTCTAAAATATTTTTTTATTCCCCCCCCCTACCTGTGATTAAAGCTTACCTATTTAATTTGTGTTTCTAGTTTTAGGGCACGTGAAGTGCACATGTATCCTATTTTGTTTTTTATATATCCATTAGAAAGATTTCTATTTTACGAAAATATGCGTGTAAAGAGTAAAAAAATATAACAATTATAAATAAATCTTTAAAAGTATGACAAGAAACTTCTAATGGGGAGAGTATTTTAATGTTTAAAATTAATTTATTTGAAGAAATCAACTTTAAATTTGAGCACTAGTTCGTAGTTAGAAGCTCCCAATAGAATCACAAATGGCTTATTGAGCCCAAATAAAAATCCAAGCTTGTAAAATAAAGAAATTCAAAAAAAAAATTAAATTCAGAATTCAAATAGAGAGAATACACAAAAAGTAAAATAGAGAAAATAAATAACAGTGCTTTTCTTGTTGTTTGCATGCTCAGTGCTATGAGAAAGGGAATGAATGACCTGTCTGATTCTTCTATTTCTAATAGGAGGAGCTCAATAAAAGACTTCTTGAAATTGGAAATGAGCTGCTTCAAAAACCCCTTCTTCTAATGAGGAGCTTCTGGAGAAATTAGATGTGAGATTGTTTTCTTTTTCACATTTCATATGTTTACCCACATAAAATATGAATCCAAAAATGTATATATGCCAACGGGCCTTAACTTGTCTATGTCGTTCTGAAAGATTTTTCTAGTTCACCCCCCTCCCCCCGCCCCCCCTAGATTAAAGCTTATTTGATTAAATTCTTTACTAGTCTCTGGACACATGTATTATATGTGTATCCCATTTTAATTCTTATAGATTCTTTAGAAGTATTAAAATTATATGAAAATATTAATGTAATGAGCAGTGAAATGTAATAATCACAAATAAATCTTTAAAAGTGATAATAAGCACCAAATGAGGACCATCTTTTAATGTTTATAATTAATTTGTTTTAAGAAATCAACTGTAAATTTTGACTTTGGTTAGTAGTTAGCAAATATCCCATAAAGTCAGAAAGTGGCTATATTATTTCCAAATAAAAATACAAAATAATGACAATAAAGAAATTCATAGAAAATTAAATTAAGAATTCGAGTTGACTGAAAACACAAAATAGAAAAATAGAGTAAAAAAATAAAAGTGCTCGTCTAGATCTTTGTGTGTGTACTATTGTGAGAAAATAAAATGGCTGCCCTAGCTTGTACTTCTATATCGGAGGAGGAGGACCTCAACAAAAGACTTCTCAAAATTAGAAATGAGCGGATTTACCAGCCCCCTTCTTCTAAAGTGGTGCTTCTGAATAAACTTGATGTGAGATTGTTTTCTTTACTTTTTTCGTCCGTTTACCCACATAGAACTACGTATCCAAAATTATTTAACGACAAAGGAGCCTTAATATTTCTAAGAGATTTTGAAATATTTTTGTACTTTTTCCCTCCACGGAGATTAAAGATTACTTGTTTAAATTCATTACTAGTTTCTCGACATATGATTTGCATGTGTGTCCCATGTTATTTTTTAAAGATCCTTGAGAAGGGTTAAAATTCAGTGAAAATATTCATGTAAGGAGTAATAAATTGTAATAATTATAAATGATTTATTAAAAGGGTGACAAGAAACACCAAATGACGAACACCTTTTTAAGTTTAAAATAAATTTGTTTTAAGAAATTAGCTGTAAATTTCAAGTTCGGTTAGCAGTTAGCAAACTTTCAATAAAGTTGCAAATGGCTAATTTGATCCCAAATAAAAATGCAAACTTGGGACAATAACTAAATTCTTAGAAAATTAAATTTAGAATTCTAATAGTGAGAAAGAAAAAAGTAAAACATGGAAAAGTTTACCAATGCTGTTCTAGTTCTTGGGTGCTCTGTGCTATGAAAAAAGGAAATGGAAGCTCGACTTGTGCTCCTATATTAGAGAAGGGGGGAAATCTATAAAAGACCTTTTGAAATTGTGAATTAGCTGCTTCAACAACCCCCTTCTTCAAAAGAGGAGCTACTGGAGAAATTTAATATGAAATAGTTTTGTTTTATATTTCCATTTGTTTACCATCTTAAACCTATGATTCCAAAAGCCTGACTTGTGCTCCTATTTTAGAGAAGGAGGAACTCTATAAAAGACCTTTTGAAATTGGGAATTAGCTGCTTCAACAACCCCTTCTTCAAAAGAGGAGCTTCTGGAGAAATTTAATATAAAATAGTTTTATTTTATATTTCCATTTGTTTACCATCTTAAACGTATGATTCGAAAAGTGTGTAACGACCAAGGGGCCACAACGATGCTAATTTTATTTTTTGTATTTTTTGCCCACCTGATATTAAAGTTTAGTGGTTTAATTTTTTTTACTAGATATAGGGCACATGAAACATACGTGTGTCCTAAGCTAATTATTATAGTTCCTTTAGAAATATTTATATTTTATTAAAATATGAATGTAATGAGTAATAAAATGTAATCATTATAAATAAATTTTAAAATTTTTTAAAAGAAACACCTAATGAAGAGTGTCTTTTAATGTTCAAAATTAATTTATTTTAAGAAATCAACTGTAAATTTGAACATTGGTTAGTAGTTAGCAAATTTTCAATAAAGTCAAAAATGGCTTACTCGAGCCAAAATTGAAATAAAAAATTTAGAAAAAAGTAACTCATAAAAAATTAAATTTAGAATTCCAATAGAGAGAATACAAAAAAATTAAAATAGAGAAAATAAATATTAGTGCTATTCTTGTTCTTTGCATTTTGAGAGAAAAGAAAATGGCTGCCCTAGCTCATTCTTTTATTTCAAAGGTGGGTGATCTCAATAAAAGTCTTTTCGGAATTGGAAATGAGTTGCATCAACAACCTCCTTCTTCTAAGGAGTAGCTTCTGGAGAAAATTGATGTGACACTAATTTCTTTTCTCATACCATGTGTTTACCCACTTAAAACTATGAATCAAAATTATCTAATGACTAGTGATGTTGCCCAAAGCTACGCCTCCAAATAAGGCTAAAACGATCAAAGCAAAAATATAGTAACCTAACTAATTTGGGATCGAATCTCAAGATAATACGTGGAAGTATACCTTTTGCTTGATGGAATGAATAGGTAGTGTAGAAAGTAACTAGGGGTTTGTAGTTTTAAACAGTCAATAGAAACAAAATTAAAATTTAGTTGTTATCAATAGGAGATGAACACTAGGATTGTGTTACATTGTTGAACCAACCCAATACCTTGCATGCAAAATATGATAAGTTATGTACCATAACCTCTCTTCTGAAATCATTGATGGATTTCACCAATTACCTTTTGATATGAGGATGTCCCATTACTAACCTTTATCCTAGATCCCAGTTAACTATTACCTTTTGAGTCTTAAGTTATTAGATAAAAACTAATCATCTTAAGTAAATGATGTTAATTAGCCTAGATTAATAATTAATCTTTAAATTACTGTTGTGATTATATTTTCCTAATCTTTATTCCTCTTGTGAAATAAGTAGTGATGGAGGGATCTTAACATTTGCAACTGCTAATAAATCTATTAAACTTAAGGTAACCATAATAAATGCAATAATATCAGTTTAAAACAACTTAGCACTTCCTCTACTTCGTCAACCCTCCAGGGCTCCCACCACACTATCTAAGGACTTTAGCTGCTTATTGTTGTGAAATGATCAACGAACTTCAAAATTAAAAACATCAAACAATATCACAATGATTAATGAATAATACTTATGGTGTTTTTGAATGACTTTGAAATCTCAAGAATTTTCATAATCTTTCAATGATTATTATTCTTGAACATTTTTCAGATAATTCCCAACTTTAATTTATTGAGTGCAGTTTTAGATGGATTAGGCTCCTTGTAATAGTAATGGAAAATTTGGGTTTTTGGAATCAAGATGTTACTTTTAGCATTCTTGATCAAGATGAAAAACAAATTACTTTTGAAATACAACATGTTTCTTATCCTAGCAGTTATCTTAACACTTTTGTCTGTGTAAAGTGTAGAGAATTTTTGCGAAGACCTTTGTAGGCAAGATGTTGCATGTTTCTGTTAATGCTACACCATGGTGTATAATGAGCCATTTCATTGTCATTAATGACATGGAGGATAATTTGGGTGGATAACATTAAAATATGAATAAAAGTTTCAAATTTATTAGGGTAATTAAAGCTTGTATCCTTACTGATTTTGGTTTTCATGATTAGAGATTAACTTAGTGCAAAAATAGAGATGGTGATGATAAAATATGGAAGGGGATGGACCAGACTATGGTTAGAAAATATGACGCAATCTACTATTACTCATCGTTCTTCTATGTGGTCAGATAATTTTTCAATGTTATTTGA
Organism: Capsicum annuum; assembly: GCF_002878395.1. Lineage (NCBI taxonomy): Eukaryota > Viridiplantae > Streptophyta > Magnoliopsida > Solanales > Solanaceae > Capsicum > Capsicum annuum. The sequence continues at coordinate 163,250,493 of NC_061119.1, forward strand.
GATTGTTCAAAGACCAAAAAAGGTGATCATGTATTTTAAGTTTCTTAATTGTTTTTTTGATAACCCCAACTTTTTAGATGCGATTAAAGCGTGTTGGATTAGACCAATTGAAGGAAATCCTATGTGGTGTTTTCATTTGAAGTTGAAAAGGGTTTCCAATACTTTGAGCAATTGGTCAAAAAGTGAGTTTGGTGATATTTTTGCTACTATTCAAAAGTTTGAAGCAAAATGTTAGAATTGCGGAAGATGATATTCTAAATGACAATAGTGGCAAAAATAGAACCAAGCTTAATTATGTGTGGGAAAAATACATTAGCTTTCTCAAACTTGAACAATCCATTCATGAGAAAAACTAACAGCTTCAATGATTTCGAGAGGGAGGTACTAATTTCAAGTATTTCTATTCTATTATCAGAGGAAGAAGATAAAGATTGTTCATTTATAAAATTGGTGATGACCATGGTAATAGTATTCAAAGGGATGGAAATATAGCCAGGGAGTGTTCTCATTTTAAAAGTATTTTCACAGGTGAGGAGAAGTTGATAAATGATTAGGTCATTACTTTAATTCCCAGGATGGTTACTAAAAATCAGAATCAGATGCTACAAGAGATGCCTAATATGGACGAGTTGAAAAATGTTGCATTATTCATGATTCCTATTTTGCTATAGGTCCCGATGGTATGATAGGAAAAATCTTCCATTCTTGTTGAGAGGTTATTATTAGGGATTTGCTAGACATAGTGCGATACTTCTTTTGTGTTCATTCCATGCCTAATATTTCTCTCATGCTTGTTTGTTTTTTCTACCCATAGTGGAACACCCTAATAAGTTGTCAAAATTCAAGCCTATATCTCTCTATAACTTCACTAACACCGTTATTTCCAAGATCATGTGCCTCAGAGTTGATCCCATTTTGCCTCTTCTGCTTTCAGATAATTAGTCAGGGTTAGGTAAAGGCAGATACATTTCAAAGAATATTATGATTGCATAAGAGATTATTCACAACATTAGGAAGCCTAAGTAAGGTGACAACATGGTTATAAAATTAGATATGAACAAAGAATATGACAGGGTTTCTTGATCCTACATTTGTCTTGTTCTCCTGGCAGGTAATGTCAAATAATTAGTGCTCAGTTATAGTGAATGGTTCAAGACATGGATTCTTTCATTCTATAAGAGGTCTTAAGAAAGGGGATCCTCTTTCTCCTTCACTGTTCATTCTTGGCACGGAGGTATTGAGTAGATTGTTGAATATCTAAATGATAATTATCTTTGTCAAGGTTTTTACATGGAGAAGAATGCGCCTCAGGTTAAATATTTGAGCTTTGCAGATGATTTAATCATATTTACATCCACCACTAAGCATTCACTCCAACTTATCATCAAAATGCTTTTGACTTATGAAGAGGCTTCCCAGTAGCTGATTAATAAAGACGAGCAATTTCATGGTCCATTCAAAAGCGTCAGTTGATTATGTTGGCAGGGTGAAGAGTATTACAGGTTTCAGTCTCAAAGATAGTCCCATTATTTACTTGGGATGCCCTTTATACATTGAGGGTAAAAGAATTATTTGCTCTACGTGAATGGTAGAAAAAGTGATTGCAAAAAAAAGGTTGGCCAACTAATATATTGAATTACAGAGGTAGAATTACTTTGATTAAATTGGTTTTTCAGTCTCTCCAAATTCATATTATTTCGGTGGTGTCTCCTACTTCTACTTTTCTTAAGAAAATTAAATAATTAAATGCAGATTTCTTTTGGGGATGGGAGAAGGAAAAGAAAAGGAGCCATTGGGCATCTTGGAGAAATCTTAGTTTTCATTATGAAAAAAGTGGTATTGGTGTTAAAAACCTTGATGACTTTTGCTTATTTTTACAATATAAGCAATGGTGAACCTTTAGGTCCAAGAAATCTTTGTGGGTTGATTTTTTGAGCTAAGTCTTGTCAAAGATCTAATCCTATTTGCAAAAAATATGATACAGGTCAATATCTTACCTGGAAGCACACAATGATCAATAAAGCAAACGCTGCAAATTACATTCAATGGCACTTAAAGTCAGGAAATTCTAGTTTTTGGTGGGATGATTGGCTTGGTGTAGGGCCTATTCCTTTGCACAACAACTACCTACCAAGGCTTGATAATTCTATGATTTTGGACTTCCTTGTTGATGGTTGATGGAATGAATAAAAGGTTAGACAATAGGCACCTACTTCTCTTGTTCATAAAATTCTCAATACGGTGGTCACATGTCAAGTAGGTGAATCTAACCGGACCATTTGGAAGCTGAATTCTTATGGTATATTCTCTTGTTCTTTGTTTTAGAATTTGGTTAGGGAGAAGAAAAGTACTAGTTATCTGAATTCTTTCATATGTCATAAAAATATTCATTTTAAGACATATTTTCTTTTGTGGAGAGCTCTAAAGTGTAAGCTACCAACTAATGATAAAATTGTTACTTTTGGGCATGAGGTGGTAGCTTGTTCTTGTTGCTATACACAAGGTCTTGATACAGTGGATCATATTTTTGTTACTGTTAATTTTGCTACACATATTTTGAGGTATTTTTCTAGCTTTTTGGGGCATTCAACCTGATACTACTCCTTTCAGAAATTTATTGATGAGGTGGTGGATTACTAAATATAATAATGAGGTTTAAAAATTCATTTTTCAAGCAACTCCTATTTATTGTTATTGGAATCTTTTGAAAAATAGGTGTGCTAGACAATATGGAGAAAAGAAATCAAGTGCAACGAGTTTTATTTTTTTCATTATTAAGAAGCTTCATATGTTGTTGACTACTATTTATCCATATATTTCTTGGCCAAATGGTTGAAGGGACTTTGTTATTCTTATCAAAAATTGCTAGCATGAGATGAAATACTCAAGTTTGTTGGACCAAACTGCATCATTCTATGATAAAGCTGAATATAGATGGTAGTGCCTAGGATAAACAAGGGAAAATTAGAGCAGGTGGAATTCTTTGAAATAGTGAAGGCAATCTGATTTTTCCTTTTTCTATGCCTCTTAGAGTTGGTTCCAACAACAAAGCGGAGGTTCTAGCGGCCCTTATAGGCAGTACTTGGTGTATTCAACATGGTTACAATAGAGTGATACAAGAAGTTGATTATGACCTTTTAGTTAAATGGCTCAAATGTGATAATACACCACCTAGGAGCATTTGCAGGCAAATTGAAGAGCTATACGATCTTATTAGTTTACTTGATTGCTTTAGATGTGTTCACATATACAGGGAGGCAAACTTTGCGAAAGATACTCTATCCAAGCAAAGTCAAGATGTGGATTCTACTCAGTATTATTAAAGCTTTCATCACCTTCCTCAGGAGACTAGAGGATTTTTCACACTTGATAAAATAGGTATGTCTACATTTAGAAGGACGAAAAATGAAACACACCAGGAAACCACCCTAGTGGAGTTGTTGGTTCTTTTACTTGTTATCGCTGGTTTTATTTCTTTTATCTCATCATCTTCATCTATGCTATTCTCTCTAGTTTATAGCTTTTATGAAGCTATGTAGTTTAGATTTGATTTTCTTCTTACTTTGTAAGGGGAGAGCCTCCCTTATTTATGCTTTCCTAGATTATATTGTACTGAGTAAGTCCCCTCTTCTAGGTGCTTTGTTCTAGGTTTCATTTTTATTATTGGAGATTAGTCGATTGGTATTAGTAGGATAGCCGTAGGTGCCCACTTTAATGGACCAAAGCTTCAACTTTCACTCTTTTTCTCCAAAATAGTTCCAAAACCTGATTTCCCATAAAACATAATACACAACACATCATATCTAATAAAATAACCTAAGTAACTTGCATATTTTTATTGTTTTAAGCATTGAAAGTTCTATAGATCCATAGATCATCATAACTCTCCACTTAGAACATAAAACATAATGCAAAACACATCATGTCTAACAAAATGACCTAAGTAACTTGCATATTTTCATCATTTTAAGCATTGAAAGTTATATGAATCCATAGATCATCATCACTCTCAACTTAGAAAATTTGTATGTCCTTAGGCAGCACAACACAACAAAACTAAGAAAACAACAATGCTTAACTAGGAGAACTCTAAGCTATCTACTATAGTCAATCGTCACTTTAAGCTCGAGAATATTGCCCACTCCTATTTAAACAATTCCAAACCAAATATGTGTATTCATGAAGCACAACAATGTGACACAAGGGAATAATGATTTGGCATTATATTAGCAACAAACAACCATGCATATTGTAATACCCCATAGGATTCTAGATAAGTTTCTAGCTATTCCTCACATATTTGAAGGCCCCAAAGATATTATTTTACACTAGAAGCAAGTGCCATGTCCTTTATGAAACCTTCAAAATTATGAGCTTTTTATTTTTGGCCTTCCCATTTTAAAAATATTTATTTTTAAGTTGGAATTTGTTTACAATTGTTAAAAGGGTCATTCGGGAGAGTTTAGATTTTTAAGAAGAGGTTTGGGGTGATTTTGTACCATGGAGGTAGTTTGACTATATGATTTCACCACTTTATCAAGGCCACCCTCTACGATAGGAAGGGTGGAATGGAGATAGTATGTTTCATGATATGTAGTATGTCACGGAGGCTACCCTCCACGATAGGTATGCATCACGAAGACTAGCCTCCTTGGTAGGCATGATGCCATGCTGATAGGTGAAAGTCCTGCATTCACTTAATGGGTAAGGGCTTTTAGTCTTTCTATCTTTTTTTATCACCCCTAATTCATGACCAAAAACCCTAAATAAGCATAATTTGTCATCTCCTTAATCAGTTAACATCATTCATCCGTTACCCACTCTCAAGATCAAAAGAAAGGGTTTTTTTTAAATAATTCACCCTTCTAAGGTCTCAAATCCAAGTTCCCTTCACGGAGTTAAGGAATATAGGTATGTGGGATATTCGTCAATGTGCTTCTTTTACCTATTGAGTCCTAAAGTTTTTCTCAAATTCTATGTTTAATTTCCCTTTTGATTTAGGACTCCATGACAATTATAAATTCTATGATTCCTCCATGTAATTCTTAAATTCAACCATGAAATAGTGTTTCCTCATAATTTCAAGTATTCTCCATAGTTTAATCATGATAATTCGGTACATTGATGAAATTGTTGGATTTTTGAGTTTAAGTCATGAAATTTCTTATCATGTCATTACTTTGAAATTATTGTATTAAGTTGTAATTTTCAATGCTTGTGGATTATGAACACCCGATACCTAGATGATCATGCCGCTACAGTTTCCAATATTTCAAGTTATTCATACAATATTTGTACCATGAAATTTTTAACCTTTTTATAATAAGCACTCACTAGTTATTTTCAGATTATGCATGCAGCGTTATTTTTAGAATGCCATATTTGAGCATATTAGTTATTAGTGCATGCACTAGTTTATGCGTCTGTCTCAGTTCTGTTTGTAGTATAACTTAGTATCGAGCGAAACTAGGGATGAAGGCTCACCCGCCAATATAGGAATAATACCTTTAGTATAAATCCCTAAGATCCAAAATTTATGTCGCCATCGTAGTTTATTAGAGTTCACCAACCAGTTTAAAACTAACACTCTCTTAAGGGTCACTCACTAGTTTAGTACTAAAACCCTATCCCTTTGGGACATCAGCATAGTAGATCTGCAGAACCATTGTAGGTACCCATGGAAAGGTACTGATACCCTTTCTACTCGAGTTACTGGTCAGAATATGATAAGCTCATATTGGGGTATGTCGGTTAAATATTAGCTCCCACAGTCTTAGTTTAGTATTCAGACCATATCATCTTAGGTTTACCTGACCAAGTGATCAATTTATCAATTATTTAGTTATTCAATTTTACAAATTATTTCAAGAGATGATTTACTTGGTCTAGCATTTGTTTTTACTTGTTCATGCATTCATGCACAATACCTATATGAATTTCAGTCATCCCCTATCTAGCATATCAGTACATTCAAAGTATTGACAACATACTCTCTTTTTCGCTATATTGATTTAACTATAGAGGTTCGGACCCTCAGTTCTTAGATTGCATGTAGTCTATTCCTGTAGTACTAAGTTGTAGTATTGGTGAGTCCTCATTAGTTGAGGACTATTCATATTATTTATCATGCTTTCTATTACCTTATTTTATGTTATTCCTGTATCCAGATTAATTGGGGACCTATCCCAGTAACTTCTCATGATTATAGGCTTTCAGAGAGCTAGACAGTTAGTATGTTTTCAGTAATGGCTATTCAACACTTTTATTATTGTTTTGATGTAAGATATTTTATGAATGACTTCTACACAGAGTCATTGCATAATATTTTGTTACTTTCTTTCAGTCTTTACAACATGAGCCAGCTTAGGGGTTGGCTTGGGGTCACTTGTCCTTAAGCACCCTGTCACGATTCGAGGGTAGTCTTTGGTTGTGACAAACTTGGTATCTGAGCATAAGGTTTAAAGTATCCTATGGTATCTGAAATCCGCATTAAATAGAGTCTTATGCATGAGTGTGAAGCACGCCACACTTATGGGCGACAGGATAAAAGATATTTTAGAAATTATTCTCTTCTTTCTCTATTAATGTTGTGCAATGGAGGTTGAGCTCTATTGAATTTTATTGTTATAACTCATTCTTCATCCATATACATAAAATGCCTCCATAAGGAATAATAAAAGGAGAAAAAGAGACTAACCTGCATTACCCCTAACTCTAAAAACCCTTTGAACGATCATGTCACCCATGCCAAATTTAAGGCCGCTTTCACAGTTTTGCACTATTTATGGCCGCTCAGAATAATCAGTAGACCATTACCCTTCATCAATCCAGTAGTGAATATGACACCAGCTAGGATTTGAGACTTTACTCAGATGTATCCTCTAGTGTTCACTGGATCTAAGTCTAAATAAGATCTCTAGGAGTTTCTTGATTATGGACAAAAAGTGACTGCTATCATCGGCATTTCTTCTAGTAATAATGCTGATTTACCTACTTACTTGTTGCAAGAAGTGGCTCATACATGGGTTAAGTAGTGGAAGAAGGATAGAGGTGCCGATGTAGGGCCTATTGAGTAGGATGAATTTGCTATAACTTTCCCGAATAGGTTCTTGTCACTCGACTTGACGGAGGGCAAAGTGCAAGAATTTATTAATTTGAAGTAGGGTAACATGAGTGTGAAAAAATACTTACTCAAGTTTACTAGTTGGTGAGGTATGCTCCGACTTTAGTTGTTAATTCTAGGGACAAAATGAGTAAGTTTGTGTCCGAAGTTTCAAAGAATGTGGCCAAGAAGTGTAGAACTACTATGTTAATTATGGAGATAGACCTTTCTCGACTGATGGTTTATGCTCAGCAAATTTAGGAAAAGAAGCTCAAATAAAAGAAAAGGGAGAATAAAAGGGCCAGCACTAGTGCTTTAACTTTTTGCAGCAGAAGTCAGTAATTGTTCCTAATTCAGCTAGAAATCTTTAGCCCCAGCCCCCTCTTGTGCTAGTGGTCCTATGCCTAAGTTTAGGCAGGAAAGTCACGATAAACCACTAAGCTCTAATTCCTATGGGAGAGTGAATAATGGCCACACAATTCCAATTTGCTAGAGGTATGGTAAGAACCACTAAGGTGAGTGTAGGGTAGGAGGTGATGCATGTTTTGGATATTGAAAATTAGGTCACATAATTAGGGAATTCCCAGTGGTTTCTAAGAAGAGCAAGGATTTCCATTAACAGTGTCAGTCTAAATTCACATCAGATCCAGTAGGTCGCGTAACTCAACAGAGTACCCCTTCCAATGCCACCAGTGGGTAATGTCAGAACTGACTCTATACCTTCAAACTCAACAAGATCAGGAAAGTTCTCCTGATGTGGTTACTAGTACGCTGCAAGTCTTTTACCTTCATGAAAATGATTTATTAGATTCTAGAGCCACACTTTTATTCATGACTCCTGATATAGATTTAGACATCGACATCTATCCCAAGATTCTTGTAGAACCTTTCTGAATGTCTACTATAATGAGTAGTCCCATAATAACTAGAAGGGTATACATAAATTGGACACTTTCAGTTTCACAGAAAGTTAAATAGTAAATCTTGTAGAATCTGAGATGACTAATTTTAATGTCATACTTGGCATGAATTACTTGTATTCATGCTATGCCTTAGTTAATTGAAGAAATAGAATAGTCTAGTTTCAATTCACTAATGAACCCGTCTTAGAATTGAGGGGTAATAGCTTAGTGCCTATAGGTCAATTCATCTCCTATCTTGAGGCAAGAAAAATGATATGCAAGGGTTGTATCTACCATCTTATATGAGTCATGGTCTCAAGTTCCAGAACCCTGAGTCTTGATTCAGTCCCTATAGTCTGTGAGTTTACAAAAGTTTTCCCTAAAGATTTTCTCATAGTCCTTCCTGAGAGGGAACTTGACTTCAAAATAGATCTCCTTCCAGATACCCAACCTATCTCAATTTTGCCTTACAGAATGGTTCCAACCTAGCTCAAGGAATCAAAAGAACAGTTAAAATACCTTTTAGATAAGGACTTCATCAGGCCTGATATTTTCTCGTAGGATGCTCCAGTTCTCTTCGTTCACAAGAAAGGCAATTCTCTTAGAATATACATCAACTACTATCAGTTAAAAATAGTTATAATCAAGAGTAAGTATCCTCCCTCCAAAATTAATGACTTGTTCGACCAACTTTAGGATGCGAATTATTTCTCTTAGATAGACCTTAAATCCTACTATTATCAGCTCAAAGTCAAAGAATATGACATTTCAAAGACAACCTTCAGAACTCGGTATGGTCACTTTGAATTTATAGTTATATCTTTTGGATTAAGAAATGTCACTGCAACTTTCATTGACTTGATGAATAGAGTGTTCAAGAAGTACATAGACATGTTTTTCATAGTCTTCATAGATGACATTCTCAACTAAGTTTTAGGATTGTTTTGCAGACCCTTTAGGATTACCAATTATTCACTATGTTTAGCAAGTGTGAATTCTAATTAAGATCAATAGGTTTCCTTGGTC